>NC_079159.1:33491732-33701732 GCF_947563725.1 Argiope bruennichi | reverse complement strand
ACGAAACGTCACTAAATGTATTTACTCACAAATATCTTATCTATTTGTATCTTTTATCTGATAATAATTGAAAATAATTATTGTTGGTTTAAGAGATATAAAATTTTAAATCCTCTCCATCAGATACGATTTGAAATATAGTTGTTTTCCGAAGTAATGTATAAATAATATTGACAATGCATTTAACTTTAATTAATTATTGCAATATAAATGATATTTCCTGCAACGGGTTTTTCATTTAATTTTATATTGTAAAATTTGAACAATTATCGTAAAATTTACAACAGCCAACTAAAGGTCCATAAAATGATGATTAGAAATATCTTAGCTCATATATAGTTATAATATTTATATTAATTTATGAAAAGTCAATTAGTAATTTGAATTAAGTATTGTTTTCAACAACAACAACTTTTCATGGAAATACAATTCTTTCAAATTTTAACATAAAGTATTATTCTCCTTTAAAATTTAAATAATTTTACCTAAATGCAGCTTGCAAAACTGTAGTAAATAAATTTAGTGCATATCCTGTTTCATATTGATAATTTAAACATGTATCACTAATCTATAAATTATTATTAAAAATGTTCGAATTGCGAGATAATTTCTTAAATTATGTGCTATTTTAAAGAAAATAATTGAGAGAAGTATTGTTATTCTACAAAAAAATATCTTCTAGAACCAGCCATGCATATAAGGAAGAGAGTGAATAGATGAATTTAATGGAAGAAAAGTGTATTGTTTTTAGAATTGTTATGTATTATTATAGCGTCTTTCACATGTAAAAGGAGAATGCAAAAGACCACGAAAGTAATAATCATGCAAGTAATATAATTTACAGTAAAAAGTTGCAGATTTAAATATAAGAATAAATATGCTTATAAACTCAAAATTCAGTCACAACAAAACATATATAGCCTGATTGGTAGATATAACAGGGATGAATAAATGTTGCCGCTATTTTATATTTGACCAACTTTGATATTGAACTTCAGAGCAACAGTCCGCTGGTGAGATGACGGATCGAATTTTCTAGAAAACTTTCCATCTCGAGGACCAAAACAACTGACTTAATTTTTTATTACAAATCATACTCATAAAATATCGAGTCATTTTTTTTTTACTATGTGTGGAATAAACTAAAAATATTTTCCCCCATAAGCAGACATCCATTTAAGACGAAGACAGATTTTTTTTTGTTAGTAGTTAAAATGAAAAGAAAAATAATTTCGCTTTAGAAATTATATTAATAACTTTTATAAGAATTTGAAAATGTGGTTGAAAGAGGATGAAAGAAAAATCGATAATAATAGCTTTCTAGCGAGATATCCCAAGCTTAGCTTTTTTTAAAGAAAATTCGAAGTTCGAGGTTGAAAATCGCACTTCAGCCTCTAAAATTTGAGTAAACTAATAGCATATTATGATTTATTTCAAACCGAGTCAAAATTATTCTAATTACCATATTCACAAGGTTAAACAGCACGGGATAAAACAATTTTGACAAATCATCTATCAAGTTATAATATTTAATATTTTTATTATTTTCAGATATTAATATGCCGACATTTAAAATTAAAAATATTTGTTGCAAGTTTACTAAATTTTAAGATGAGATATTGCATTATATATTTTAGTTTCTAAAGTCTGAACAAGGAGGTTACCTGGAATTCATACGTGTGTCCAAATCCTTTATACATAAACTCGCGCTCTGGAATTTTGTTTAATATTTAATTTGAAATGTTCGAAGTGGAAATATGTATTGAAATATATGGTAATGCCAAAAAGATACGAAGATAAAATTGATAAATATAATTTTGTAAATGCATATAAATGCTAATTTTTTTATATAAATGGCTCTTAAACGTCAATAGAAGAAATATAGTTGCTTTGAGTATAAAAAAAAATTATTTCATGCAATTTTTTTTTTCAATTTTAATAAATTCATATTAAATTATTTTTCAACTGTCCGGACTCTTCTAATTTTGTATAAACTTTTTTATGAATATCAAATTGAGGCCTGCTAGATAATAATCAGCTTCATACTCAAAGTTAATCTATGCATAGTATAAAATGAAGTCTCCTGAAAACGTCTATATGTTGAAACCCTAAAAACTCAAGAAATACTTAATTAATTTTGGAGATATTGTGGCGATACCATTTTGTAGGGCATTTATTGGGGAAGGGTTTAGTATATTGAAGTCATATTAAAATAAAAAAAGGAATTTTATAATTGCGATTTTAATTATTTTTCCTGCTACGATTCGCCCATGCGTAAAACAGCAGTATCTGTGCTTTGCACTTATCTGCAAGTGAGCGGAAATCTCAAACTTCGCATGAGCAAATAGTACGAGTTGTGGTATTCATATGCGATACATTTCTTTGTTTACGCTTGATTTTAAACAGCGATTCAAATCTTATTAACCCCAAAAGAAGGAAATTCAACCTTGGCCGGAACACATTAAATACCAAAACGCTTCGTTTGTTGCGCGATAATGAAAATGTAGAGGGGAAAAAAACCGTTAGGTTAGCGAATATCAGAGAAAGAATGTCCACACTTTCTTCAAAGGAGAGTCTTCTGCTGAGCGAAGTAACCGTCTCTCTTTAAAACGCACAGCAATTGAATTACAGAGACAGAATGAATCTCGCCTGTCTGCTGACAGAGAAAGCCATTTAAATTTGAGACACAGGAGAAGAGAAAGAACAATGTTCCTAATATTTGATCCAAAAAGGAGTACTCTGCTTTGAATTTCGATCCATGTGTGGATTACAGAATTGATGCATCAGTTTCAATAGGAACAATGTCTATAGTCTTTAAATATTGTTCAGCTTTAGGAACAGCTTTGATATACATTCATTTTCGACAAAAAATAATTTATCGCTAAATTTTAGCGAAATGGCCGAATGTTAGCAATAAGGTAATGGTAGCAAAAGTGACACCGAAAAATTGCCAATCTCGCAAGGCGCAAAATGACTGTATATCAAAGCTTAGCCCAGCTTTAAAATGGAGAGATGAATCAAAAAGCATGTGTTGTTTACAAGGGAAAATTGAAACCATTTTAATAGTCTAAATATGGAACAATATTTATATACAGTCATTTTCACGCAAAAAGAATATCGCCAAATTTTAGCGAAATGGCTGAATATTGCGCGAACCGTAGCAATAACGTTTCCAATCTAAAGGCTCCGAGGAACGCTGCAGCAAATTAACAGAAATATAGAAAAAAAGTCAATAAATGCAGTAAAATGAAATACATGCAAAAAAATGTAAACGGAAATAATGAAAGTAAGCAGAAGACGTATGTGCAGTAGGAGAAAATCAAGGGAAACCAACAGGAAAGATTGAAATACAGTGGTATACAGTAACATAAAAAAATGGTAGCCATGTAACTCCTAACAAAGAGCCACCGAAAAATTGCCTACCTAGCAAGGCGCCAAATGACTGTATATGAAAGCTTAGCCCTAAATATTTCTGAATATGTGCTATAAAAAATTGTTTTGTAGTTATTTTTTATGCTTTCTAAATATATTTTTAATCCCTCATGACATTCCCATGTCATATCGGGTGGAAGATAGACTTAAGTCTAAAGCTAATTTTTCCTCTTAGATGCTATGCCACGGGCAACGCTGTGTGGGTATTGCCATTATCTAATAAACTCACGATTAAGTAAAATGAAGTCAAATCATTGCTCGAATTTAAATTATTTTTAAGAACTAATTATATTATTTTCTCTAAAATGTGATTGGAAACGTCCTGATTTAAAAATAATTTATATGATTCGGGAAAGGAAATATATTTTTATTCATAAGTAACTATATATATAACGTAATACCACATAAGCATATATATATATATATATATATATATATATATATATATATATATATATATATATATATATATATGCTTATTATAATGCTTACGTGGGTGCAAAATCAGGTCGAATTTGATAATCGCCGTTTGGCACACTTTGACCTCTCCCGGGAACATCAACATACGATTTGATAACATCAACATACGATTTGATAACATCAACATACGATTTGATAACAACAACATATGATTTGATAAGATTTCAAGTGAACGCTATTCTTGCGTCGTTTTGAAATTTTTTTAAACAAAAAATTAACGGTAAAAAAACGGACAAAATTTTTTACGGTGAGTTTAAGTCGCGCCGTATCGATTTTAAAACGAAATCGTCGAAAAAGAAAACACATGTCGAATGAAAATGCTCAAGAATCGTTCATAAGAAGATCCAGTCGTAATGAGCGAGATAGGGTTAAACAATCATATGTACGAAGCGAAGTTTTCGAACTACAGGATCATAGTTATGGGACTCTTCTTTTTGTCAGGCACGTTACTGGGAAAAAGAAGTAAATTCTAGTTGCAATGCACGAAAAGTTGTCATAAAAAAATTTTTGGATCATCTGCTGATTCAACCGGACTTGCTAATCAGTGATTCAATCGAAGGAAGAATCTGTCGGAAGTTTATAAGAGAATATAATTCTGCTTTAGCTTTTACTTCCATGTAAAAAGCACATTTTTTTAAAATTTGTTTCTTTGACGGATGTATATAGCTATTTAAATGAAAGGTTATTTGTGTTTACAAGGAAGTTTGATGAAGGTAATTTTTGCGAGTGTACTTTTTGCTTTACATTTTTTATTTCTTTCATTGTTTTATCATATTTTGGAATCAATTGAATCTGAATATATCTGTTGCTAGACTAAAGTTGTTTAGTAGATGCCGAGCGAGCGAAGAGAGCTTGGATCGCAAAACTATCCTAGAGGAACTGCATTAGCAGTTTCTGGGGATTGGCGTGCATAATCGTGCAGGTACCCCCTAGATTTCAAAATAATATTTGAGTAACATTTATTAAAAATACAAAAATTCTAACTTTTATAACACAAGTTGGAATATTTTTTAATTAGCAATTTAAACGAAAACCAGAATGTTTTTACTATTCCATTTTAACTGACCTAAGCCATTCGCCGAAATGTTTTCTATTCCTTCTCTCATAGTATGACTCATATAAATAATGGGCTTTAGAAACATCAACAGAAAAAAATGCCAGTCTATTTCAAAAGAAAAAGAATTTCTTTTCATAGAAAAAGGAAAAAAAAAATCTTACTCTGCATTTTCACTTCAAATATGAAATTCAAAACTTCCCCTAAAAAAGATTTGATCTGTTAAACTTCGCAGAAAAATCTTTTTCGAAGTTATGAAAAGAAATTATATTTATTTCTAGGCAGCATTGATGTTTGAATCCTCTCCCAGTCTACGTTTCATTTCAGTTGAATAAGATAGGTGTGGTATGTTGCCACTCTGAGTTGATGCATTTCTTTTGAGTCCAGGTGCCTCAGGGGGTGGTCAATATCAAGAATTACATTTAGTTTCAGAAGAAGAGAAAACTTTTTTCGTGAACACTGCTAAGCTTCTATCAGTTGAAGAAGTTTGAAATAAAGTTCTTTGGCTATCAGAATGAGTTGTAGGTTGATATGTCACAAAGAGGAAATGAATTTTATCAATATCTTCTGGCTCAGCAAGAAATAATTTAATTATTTTCTCTGAAAAATATTTAAGAATAGAATGAGGTTTAACAAAAATAAGAAATTGTAATCATTTACAAAATTGCATTTCTAAGAGACACTTTTTTTTACGCAATTATTTCTCTCATTTTTTTTAATAAAGAGAAGTAGTTCAAGATTGTAAGTATATTACATAACTGTTTAAAGAGATAATCAAATGGTTTAAAATCTTAAAATTGCAGAAGTTGTAACATATGAACTTTGAAAATTTACTAAAAAATAGGAAGATTGAAACATATCATAGTACTATACAAAGTCAGTTCCACCTTAAATATAATAATATAAATAGATATTATAACAAAGTAAAAACAAACCTTCAAACTTAGAGCATGACTTATTATATATATTATTTAATTACCTTTAATTGAAAAATAACGATCATTTTAAAATTATTTTTAATATTGGAATGAACAGTATGTATAAAATAATGATGATACATTGATAATGACAATAATAAAAATTCTTAAAAAATGAAATTGAAGTGATAATTTATGAATACAATTATAACAAGCAACGTATTTAATAAATTTTAGTTATTGTTAAAATATGCCAACAATTGCTATAAAGAATCTTTTTTGAAAAAAATAATGAACAACTTTTTTCATTCCAAAAGAAACTTTAGTTTCATAGAAAAACTTTCATTTTTAGTATGCTATAAATATTAACTATCATTTCATCTTTTATTTCGTATATGAAAAAATAAATGAAAGCATATGATAAAAATCATAATTTAACATAGGTAATTGTAACACCTAATTTAACTTAACATGAATTGTTTAATTACTGCTTTGTGGTTCTTTTCTTTCATTTTACGATTCAGTTATTCAGAAAAATAAAAATATCCAAAAACATGAAACAAAGGAACCGTTTGAAAAATAAGAAAATTACTTGGGAAAGAACTTCTAAGGAAAATGAGAAATGAAGTTTATTATTTTCATTTTATAGGCATGCTGAGCAACCCGAAAATAAAGGATATAGTGATAGAAAAGCTCAATTCCTTCTTTGGAAGCATTTCATAAAATTGTTATTTATTTTCAAAACTAACTGCAATCGATTCTCATCAAATATATAGTTTGTGATGGTTGCCATATCGTTACGATGTTGGCATTATTTGATTTTGTAGACATTCTGCATTAAACTTTGCAAACGAAACTGTCCAGGTACCCTTTTATTTCCTTTTGCACTTTTACAGGAAAGCATGAATTAACTTTCGAAGGAGAAGTGGTTTAGTTTAGTTTAGTTATATTAACGTCCCGTTTAAAGCAACACTAGGGCTATTTTGGGACGGACCTCGTAATTTTGAACCGCGGTCAGATGACGAGGACGACACGTGAGCTGAGATTCTGCATTCAGATTTCCCATTCACAAGAACTTCATGGTCTCCTATGTTGATTGAATAACTTATATGTTTGCTTATAATTGAATAACTTTTTTGAGATACATGTCAAAGTCGCATCATTAACAGAAATAATTTAATGACATTTGGTACATATAATAAATATCAAAAGCTAAAACACATCATAATAAATTTTTGTGCGTATAATGTCATGGAATTATGAAAATTTTACCCTTCTTACCAGACCCCCGGGGGGGGCACCTCAAAATGAGGATGAGATGCTTCCGGCATGGTGGTTGGATCTCGCCACCCTGGAGAGCACACAAATAGGTGGGGGATCTGACTCTTCCATTCGATGATGGGACGTACTTCCTTCGGGAAGGGTTATACCGTGGCCGGTGATGGCTCTTAGGACTCAACCACAGTTCTCGGCTGTATTGATGTTGCGGTGGTCCGGTCATTCAGTTTTATGGTTAAAATCCGTGTTCCTTCATGGGGGGTCAGAGAGTCAGATGATTCACTTACCCTTCTTACCTATACATCATATACTGACTACTATGCAATGTTTACCTTTTAACAGAGATAATGCATTAGTAACTTTCAATTGAAAACACACAAAACTAGATACTATAAAAGCTTCATTTCCAAATTCAGTGACTATAATAAAAATTCTGACTACTTTGACTTTTCAGAAAGTGGGAAGGATAGATAATGTAATTCACAAAATGTGAATGGCAAATTATTTGATTTTCTGAACGAGAATTATTCCTGTAGCTAAAATGGATTAAATAAAAAAAGAAATAATTGCAGTTCTTGGCAATTAAATGATTTAAATAAAAAGTAAGATTATTAAAGGTGAGAGAGAAACAAAATTGTGAATTGCAAGTAAATTGAGAATGAAATAAGTAACGCTGACTTTCTAAATGCCAGGTAAGATTAATTCATGATTTAATGGTAACCACTAATTAAAATGTTATTGTTATAAATCAAAATATATCAATCAGTTTTCATAATCATTAAATATTATGACTTACCCTAATTCTATTTTTCGTGATTCGACAGTATATTAACCCTTTCTAGGGCCGTGGAAAGTATGCTTCCCACCAAATTTATCGATCTTTGTATGAATTTATGTATGTTGGCATAAGTTCTGACAAATTTTTTAGAAAGACAGAAACTTAGATACTTTAGTTCTTTATTTTACACAAAATGATGTGTCTTGATTTGTTACTTAATTATTAATTAACCAAATTAATTAATGAATCAAATTAAATGTATCTAATAAGTTAAATGAATCCATTTTCTTATTTTAATTTCAAGCCTAAAAATATTTTAACATAATATGACCAGAAAAAAATGGCCCTTTAAAGGGTTAACTTGTTTTTACAATTAAGAATCAACAAAGACCTTAAGGATTTCAGAATCACTACTGGAATCATCATCCAATTTCTTGTAATTTCGCTTTTAAAAAATCGAATAAAATATACAATGTACAATGTATGTGTCTTTTGTATAATGCAATCTTTTTTTACAGTGGGTTACTCAGAATTAAATAATAAATTCTAAAAAAGAAAAATACAGAATAAAAAAATGTATTTATCCTATAAAGCAGTCGTTTCTAAACCGACTAAAAATTATGGTTTGTTATGATTTATTTTGTTATCCTCCAGCACGGCATATGAAATGAGTCCTTTTACAATTACGAAAGAAATAGAATCTTAAAGATTTCGGATGAACTATTGAAATCCACATCTATGTTCTTGCCTTTTCCTTTCCAGTATCCATCCAAAAATAATGTATTGTACAATAGATTATTTACAATATATTGTTAAATTTTTGAAAAATGCAGTATCAAAATGTTTTCAATAATTTTCCATGAAAATAAATTATCTCAAAATGTAATTTTGGTATTGATTTCTGATCTCATAAATACATGTAGCTTGTGGTGAATAGCTTATAAGCCAGTTAACAGCTACGCTACGCGAGCAATTGCTTTTGTATCCTGGTTATGTTACTCGGCTGTGAGCCACAAGGTCCCAGGTTCTATCCTCTTGCATCACAGTCCTGCATAAGCTGAATATATTTCTTTAAACGAGGATTTCAAATTCAATCAAATTCTCATAGTAACATGGGAATATTTCTTAAATGTAAGATCATCTACATGCATTCATACTTCCAATAATAATTATTATTTAAATATTCGCTCAAGATATATAAATAATTTTTTAAAAAAAATGATATAATTATCAAAAAATTCAGTTTCAAGAGGTTCGGGAGTATCCACATACAGACCTTTCCGATTCTGACCAAGTTATGAAGTGTTGAATATTACTATTTTAGATCATTTCATTTTCTTTTAAAAATATACGCCAAATAATTACGAGAATAACTCGACATACCATTGATTATACTGAAATAAAGATAATCCACGCTTCATAATAAGGTCAAATTTAGTCGAAGGCTGGTGATTTTTTTTTTTGTTAAAATATAGTGAATCAATTTTATTTCATTAAATATGATTGTGCTAGCGATAAAATGTACAAAAAAAAACTTAAATTTCATAATTTTATTTCATCATTAGAATCATTCAAATGACATAACATGCTTTACAATTTTATAAGAGTTTTCCCACTTGGAAATATAGGTTTACCATTTCAAATGCTTAGAAATGATATATTTGGCTACGATTACAGAGAATAATCAATGTACTTGACTGAAAGAAGCATTATAGGTTGCCAAAGAATCTGCTCAATTTATTAGATTTTAATATGCAGTTGCTTCTATGTCCATTCTAAGAAAATGCATTAACACCTCAAAAGGAAATCTTTTCTGTCCCTTCTTACTTATCCCTTCAATAAAGCAACATCTGTTGTTTTACTTATGGAGATGCATTCTTTTATTCTTAGTACTACTCTCACTGACTCTTAATGCAGGAAAGCCTGGTTCTTTGCAAAAGATAAATTTGTTATTTATGCAATCTGTGTATTGGAAATAAAGTGAATACAGAAAATAGAATATATATATATATATATATATATATATATATATATATATATATATATATATATATATATATATATATATATATATATATATATATATTTGAATTTTTTAAGGTACGTTTGTTTTATGTCAGAAAAATAAAAATTTGCAATATTTTATATAGAAATTAAAGTATCAAATAAATATTAAAATATAGTATAAAAATAAATTGATGATATAATTGATTGCACATTAACTTTTTTCATATGAAGAAGACAATGTAAAATATGTTTTTTTGAAAATTGTTAGTGTGTTTGTATTTTGCTTTACGTACCCTCTTTTGTACTTGTTATAGCAATAGTGGGTCAAATAAATACAATCATTTGATTCGAATCCAACTTTCTGGATGTCTATTTTTGTGCATATAAAAATGCAATTTTTTCGTCTTATGAAGTTAGTAAACCATTTTTAGTATTGATTATTATATAAATAATTTAACAATAATAACTTGACTACAATGCTATTACAATGCTTGCAAGACTTACAAATTTATAGTCTTTATACAGAGAATAATGATGACATGATAGTGATTGAGTGCGTTTTCTTCATCTTGAGAGAATACCGTACATCACTTCAGAATATATACAATTAAATTCCGTATTTTTGGAATACGGAATTTAATTCAAAAACAAATCAACACGTTATTGTTCTATATGCTTCAAACTGTTCTGCTGAAACCTAAACTTTAACGGGATCTCTCAAAGTTGTTTCTGCAACTGCCGATTATCTGCATTAGATTTTATAATTATCTGCATTACATTTCATTATTATCTGCATTAGATTTCATTATTATCTGCATTAGATTTCATTATTATCTGCATTAGATTTCATTATTATCTGCATTAGATTTCATTATTATCTGCATTAGATTTCATTATTATCTGCATTAGATTTCATTATTATCTGCATTAGATTTCATTATTATCTGCATTAGATTTCATTATTATCTGCATTAGATTTCATTATTATCTGCATTAGATTTCATTATTATCTGCATTAGATTTCATTATTATCTGCATTAGATTTCATTATTATCTGCATTAGATTTCATTATTATCTGCATTAGATTTCATTATTATCTGCATTAGATTTCATTATTATCTGCATTAGATTTCATTATTATCTGCATTAGATTTCATTATTATCTGCATTAGATTTCATTATTATCTGCATTAGATTTCATTATTATCTGCATTAGATTTCATTATTATCTGCATTAGATTTCATTATTATCTGCATTAGATTTCATTATTATCTGCATTAGATTTCATTATTATCTGCATTAGATTTCATTATTATCTGCATTAGATTTCATTATTATCTGCATTAGATTTCATTATTATCTGCATTAGATTTCATTATTATCTGCATTAGATTTCATTATTATCTGCATTAGATTTCATTATTATCTGCATTAGATTTCATTATTATCTGCATTAGATTTCATTATTATCTGCATTAGATTTCATTATTATCTGCATTAGATTTCATTATTATCTGCATTAGATTTCATTATTATCTGCATTAGATTTCATTATTATCTGCATTAGATTTCATTATTATCTGCATTAGATTTCATTATTATCTGCATTAGATTTCATTATTATCTGCATTAGATTTCATTATTATCTGCATTAGATTTCATTATTATCTGCATTAGATTTCATTATTATCTGCATTAGATTTCATTATTATCTGCATTAGATTTCATTATTATCTGCATTAGATTTCATTATTATCTGCATTAGATTTCATTATTATCTGCATTAGATTTCATTATTATCTGCATTAGATTTCATTATTATCTGCATTAGATTTCATTATTATCTGCATTAGATTTCATTATTATCTGCATTAGATTTCATTATTATCTGCATTAGATTTCATTATTATCTGCATTAGATTTCATTATTATCTGCATTAGATTTCATTATTATCTGCATTAGATTTCATTATTATCTGCATTAGATTTCATTATTATCTGCATTAGATTTCATTATTATCTGCATTAGATTTCATTATTATCTGCATTAGATTTCATTATTATCTGCATTAGATTTCATTATTATCTGCATTAGATTTCATTATTATCTGCATTAGATTTCATTATTATCTGCATTAGATTTCATTATTATCTGCATTAGATTTTAGTTTCTTTATTCTCTGATTCTAGATATGATTGTAGCGGTACAAAAGTAGGATAAATGTTGAAAATTTGATTAGAATATAAAAATATTGTCTTGTTTCATAAATTCTCACATTTATTTAAATAAATTAATAATATATAATAATAAGAATAATAATAAACGCATTTTTTATAGTTCAAATACATTATAAGTCAATAAGGAAGATATACTTCTTTTTCATTTAAACATATTCAAAAGCAAAAAAAAAAAAGATTTCTTAAGATTTTTTAAGTTTTAATAATAATCTTTTAATTATTGCCATAAAACTTTCAAAGAAATAACAACATAAAGAATATGATTGTTGTTATATCTTGGTCCTTGGTACAAAGAAAAAGAAAGTACAAAGAAACAATGTGGCTCTAAGTATAATACTACGTAACTTCATTCAAAATGTCTACTACTGAAAAATCCAAATAGAGAAAGGACTTTTTAACATTTCATTTCAATTACTTGCTAGAAATCAGAGAAAAGTATTTGAAGTATGTGAAAAAAATAGAAGAATGAATTGCAGAATTTTAATTCAGGCTTCCTAAAAAGGTTTTTCACTTATAACTTGCCACAGCATTCATCTACAAGCTTTTAAAATGGCTGATAAAGTAGCAATAAGATTTATCAATCATGCAAGTCAGTAACAAAATTTAAAAAATCAATATTATTTGATTAATGAGTAGAGGCTCTAGGTGCACAAATTTCGCCTATTATTATTTTAGCAAATATTGTTATATTTTCCTTACAAAATATATTTAATAATACAATATTTATTTAAAATCTAATTTCATAAAATGTTCCTAATAATGCATCTCCTAAGCTAGATGTGAAATACCTCTTAGAGAGAATTTTTCCGTTTCAAAAATAATGATCTTCATATCAATTGTCTTACCATGACAATGATAATTATTCAAAACAACATGCCAATTAAAATAGAAATCTTTACAATTACTTAATTTTTTTTCAAAAAGTAATAAATAAATCTAAACAACATATGCTATACTAAATTTATACTGTTATCAGTAAATTAAAAATTCAATTTTATAGAATATACTGCTGGAAGCACGTTTCACAAAAATTATGAAACATTAACGACAATATTGAATCAGTTTAAAGGAATTTATTAGTTAACAATGTTATGAAAAATCTGCATGTTAATCTCACTTTTTTAATTAGAACTTTCACTTTAATTAATTAGAATACCTATTTTATTAGAAATAAAAGACTGAAAAAGCAAAGAACAGGATTTTTCTAAATAATTTATCCTTTGAGAATAAGAAAAAGAAACTAAATGGCACACTAAAGCGATATTTTTGCTTTTTAGATTTTTTTCAACCTTAAAACTAGTTATAAAACAAAAAAGATTAGTAAACGATTTTTTTCTCCCCGACAAACATTTCAAATGAAATCACGCATCCCCAGACAAAAAACTCGAATCATTTAATTTTCTTCTCTATATTTTATATTTATTTACATTTTTTTATGTGAATTGCGCTTTTGCCCTCAATTTATTTGAAAAAAAAAACTGAAAGCATTTATTTCATATTTTTTTCGCCACCTTTTTATCGCTACTTTATCCATGGAACAGAAATAGTAGAGCAACTCAAAAAGAGAAACAAAAATATCACCAAAAATATTTTTAAAATATCAATAAAATTCCAGAACTGTGCCAAACATTAAAAAGAAAAGAAACATTTCTGACTAGAAGTGAGGAAGATTCCGATTAAAAAGTGGCTATCAGAAAGTTTAGGTCTGTAAGAATAGTGCCCTGAAATGAAATTACATTTCAGATACTAATAAATGTGTTTGCAATTCTGAAATAATGCTGTCTTTAAATATTACTACTATTTCAATATAAAATAGCAAATGCTCTTTGTTTTCTAGATTAAAAAAAAGCAATTATTCACAATAGTGAAAGATATTTTAAAAGTTAATACTTAAAATTCATAAAACAGAAATTTCTAATAATGCATTGTACATTGATATGCAGATCATTAATAATTGGGCTTGAAAATAGTTATAATATAATCGTGTCATTTATTCTTAAAAAATACTTTTTTAATTTTAAATTACTTGAGTTTTCGTGTTACTTTAATTATTCATGATGTATAAATTATATTTTGGTCCTTGTAATTAATATTTACAACCAGTATTGTATCAATATTTTTTCTTGTATACAATTTTTTAGCCAAAGCATAATGAACACCTATAGGATAATCACAAATTATCTACTCCGACCCGTCCTGAGGCACACGGATAAATCTGAATTACCGGACCGCCGCAACAGCAAGTGCGGGAACTAAGGTTTTGTCCTAAAGGCCATCACCGGTCGCGGTCCAACCTTTCCCGTGGGAGACATATCCCTTTCCTAGGGAAGGAAGTACAGACCCCTACCATTTCTGTACCCAGATGAGTGGCGAGAACCAACCACCATGCTAGAAGCGTCTCATCCTCTTATTTGAGATGCCCCAGAGTGGGAATATACCTATGGAATAAAAAAGATCCCTTATTAGATATTTAAGTAATATTTTTGACTTAGTGTTCCTAGACTCTTTTCTGAAATATATTTAGAGATTGAGCTACAAATCTTCGAGTGGAATGGATTGGTTGATTTTTGAAGATATATATTATTGAAAGAAGTCAATTTTCCATTAAATTTACCTTAAAGAAAAGATTTTAAATCTCGTTTCTATTATCGCTGATATCATTGTGATTGAGGTACGTAAAATATATCGGCATTCTTTTATTACTCGTAAGCAAATAAATAGGGCCAATATACTTTGAAACACATTTGCAGAAATTTCTAATTTTTTTCAATAATATTTTAACTCTAGCATAAAACATTGAACTTCTAAAATGGTACCATGTGGCTGGTCAAGTGATGCAATATTTATGTAATAACACAAAAACGTCACATAGTTTTTGAATTAATTCCTTTTTGGAAAAAGAAAAAGTTTTCTTTGTAATCAAGAGGTTTCTTTAAAATTAAATTAATTTTCTGAAATTATGTTTAATTTCTGAAAGAAAAACTAAAAATAAAAAATAAAAAAACTTAATGTACTTAATGGAAAATATTGTTCTATTGATTCTATTGATTACTTATTAAAAGTTTTAAATATACATATACAATAATACATCTCATTAAGTTGGTGGATCAAAATCAAAAATCTTAACTTAACACTAAAGCATATTTCTATTATCATTTTACTGGTAATATGTCTTCTGTGATACGTAGAGGACATAAATAAAAGAAACGTAAATTTTTTTTCAAAAAATCATTGAGAAAAATCGGATTCATTAGCCAGAAAAAAAAACTCTTAAAAATGTTTAACATTTGGCTATCAGCCTAAATTAGAAGGGAGTAAGTAACTTTTTTCTGGCAAAATTTCATTTGGCATTATTTGTTGCATTTGAAATACCTTTATATTTTAATTAAACAAGATAAAAATCCCTTATATATATACAAAGAGCATTTGACATTCGGGTTACCATTTGTTATATATAAAAAAAAATTAAATACAATTTTTTCTTTTCTTTTTAAGTGTTTTTTTTTACATTTGTCATTTTTCTCTAAAAATACGACAAAATTAAAATTAAAAAAAAACGTATTTCATACTTTTTAACTTCTTTTACCTCACAAGTAATGTATAGAGAGCCAATAGTGACATAGCGCAAAAACGTAAGAAAATACAGAGATGGGAATACTAAGGAAAGTCAATCATACCTTTGAGTAAAATAACACTAAAAAATTGATTTAGGCAAAATATGAAAAATACCGATTGAAAACTGATTAGAGCAGATATTATACTTCCAAACCCAAGTAACAAATGAAATTTATCTTTTCTTGTTTCGAAAAGGTTTCTAAAACTTTTTCGAAATACTTTCTCAAATATACCATCAAGAAATGTCTAAAATCAAGAGAAAATGTTAAACAAAAGAAGAAGAAAAATTATGGAACCTAGATGAAGATAATTAACAATTTCAATGAAATTACTACATTTACCACATATCTGATATTAGAGAATACACTTAAATGTTGAAAATGCAAAATATTTAGTATTATTTGTTGAATGTCTACATATTGAAAGATTAGACAGGTTTTAAGTGAACTTGTCATCAGTAAATAATTGTATAGGCAATAATTTGCATATACAATTGAGCAGAAATCTCCACATATATCTGTGTATATAATGTGAATAATTGGTTATTATTATTATTATTAACGATTAATCATATTAACTTTAACAATCATCTGCTATTTTATTCCTTTTTACAATTAAACAGATCTTGTTACAAGAGAGCACTTAATTAAGTTATAAGTAACATATTATATTAAATGCTACTTATAATATATATCTTATATCATGATATTGTATATGATTATATAACAGGAAAAATTGATTATTATTAATAATAATTCATCACATTGACTTTAACAATCTGCTATTATATTCCTTTTTAGAATTACAGCGCTCTTATAAGAAGATAGCATTTGATTCAATTATAAACAGCATATTATATTATTCAAAAATTCATTAAAGTAAAAAAAAAAATTGAGTAGTTTTTTTTAAATATGATCATTTAATATTTTTAAATGTATTACCTCAAACGTCATATAACTGAGATATAACTGCTATAGAAATTAAAACCTAAAACAGATTCTGAAATTGAATTACTAGTAGTATACGTGTGGAGTATATGATGTAATATTATACTATCATTCACTTTCTTATATAATTGAGATTAAATGAGGTTTTAAAAGGTATTTTCGAAAATCATTTTATGTCAGATCACTTATATAAGCGATACAATCATACAATATTTTGACTCAGAAATAATTTAGCATAAATATGAAACTATCATTTGATTTTCTTTATCTATCCTGATAAAAAACAAACAAATGATACATTTTAATAATTAACGATTTTAAAATCAGACTTTTAATTTAAGAAATGGCTTAATAAACGCAAAGAATAAGAATGCAATCAAAATCAACATCTGTTAGAGCCTTTCTTTAAAACAAATTGTATTTTTATCTCACTCCAAATATTTGCACCTGATTTATGAATAAAAACATCAAATCAAAACATCTTGTTCTAAAAAAAAATTATATCTTACACCCCATTGTCGAAAGTTACATAAATCACCTTCGGTAGATATTTCTAAAACTGCTGTAACTTTGCATGCATTAAAAAAGCATTAAAAGGTCTTATGCCAAACTCTAGTTTTACAATCAAAAATGCATTAAAGGATTCCGATGTGCCCTGGTGCTCAAATCGAAGTGTAAAACAGGGGCGTCATTTGTGAACAGGGGCGTCTTGAAGTGAAAATAAAGATGAATATTAAAATTCGGGAAGGGAACTTGAAATTCCTAGAATAAAATGAATGATTTTGTCAAGGATATTTTAACTCTTCATTTTGAACTGAAGCTTTCTTGATACGCTTTAGTATTTATCGTGATAATTTCGAAACAATTTTTTTTTCATATTTATCTAATGTCAGGTTTAGATTGGTAAATAAAATTATCAAATATTTTCTTAAATATTCGATAATATTTCTCCCATTTCCTTTCTTTCTGTATTCTATAAAATGTATTAGTTTTGTCCTGGAGTTTGAAGGATTCTTTTCGCAGTATTAAGAAGACATTTAAATATTAAATGTCTTTCAATTTTTGTAAATGTTAAATAATTTTATTGCCACATGACAGCAATCTAATTGATTTTTCTGTACAGAAATTCTTCCATTGTAATTTCCAATGCAACATGTAAATCCTAGAATAAATTAGTCAAATGTTTAGTGATTTGCAGTAACTCGAAAAAATAAGTACTTGCGAGAATTTATATTCAAAGTGTCAATCTGAAAATTATAATAAATTGTTTATGCTGAGGTAAAATAATAAAGTTCTACTCCATTTCATTCAAAAATTCCTAATGATAGTCATAGATCCCAATAATATTTATTTATAATTTGATACAAAGAAAAATAAATAAATAAGTAATCTAAAAAATAATAAATATTTGTTCATATCAGTGACGTATAAATACTATATGTTTTAAAAACAATAAAACGTTTTTGAAAATTTTATTCGATTATAAATATAATCCATTAAGTGATAATTTTTAATTTGTACTATAGTAATCTCTAAGCCGCAGTAGACACATTTCGCATATTAAAAATTTCCAAATATTCAATTACTTTCAATTCATTGTTTCAAATATATATGTATAAATATAGTTACTTTCTATCAAAAAATAAATAAATAATTTTTTCCCCTTATACCTTTAAAGGTATTTACATTTAAATATTTACAATTCTTTACTTATGATGAATATTTAACTCCATCTTACATATATAAAAATAGGTTTACACATTGGAATAAAACAAAATTTTGCGTGAAAATGAAAAATTGTTTGCATTATATAATAAAATTATTTATCAAGCTATACGAGATTTACTGACAATTTTATTTTTATTATATTAATTATGTTGTGGATCGTGTTCAAGAATAAATCAGGAATTTAATGAAATAAAAATGTTTTCATAAGGTTTTTCTTATAGCAATCTAAGATTAAAATGTAGGGTATATTAAATATCCAACAGCGAACTTTCTGAATCAAGAAAATTAAAATGATTATAGCATTAATATCAGTAACAAAGACTTATTGAAAGAAATTGAGCATCTCTTAATTATTTTAGCAAGAAACATAGCTATTTAAAAAAAAATACCATGTTGCCAAGAGCAGCCCAGAAAGATTTATTGTATGCTATTTAATCAGGTTCAAACCTTAAAATTGTGTTGACAAAGTCAGAAAACAATAATTCCTCGATTACATGTCTCAAAGGTTTTAAGACATACGTATGTGTAATAAAAATATGTTGTTGTTTTTTAATTTCTCAAAATCTTAAAATAAAAATTTTTAATTTTAGAGCGTTGATACATTTATAAGCTGTATAAAAATTGTTAGGACTTCAATAATCAAACCTTTTCCTCACATTTTCAATATATTTTCAGAAACTGTCTCATGTCATTTCAAAAGAAAATGTATTTTTAATGAATTATTATACTTTAAAATAAAATAAATGATAAACTATTAAAATGAAATATGCATTATATTTTGAATACTTTATACTTTACTACTCTACTCTGCTTTTTTCAAACTTTAATTTCATTGGAGAAATTATATTTATTGTAAATGGTGCGAAAACAAATCGGATAATCAATATATATTTTTATCAGTATCAAAATGTTTGAAAATGAGAAAATCAGAGCTTGCTTATATCTTTTTTTGGAAACAGAAAGAAAAATATGGATTATAATTAATCCTATTTGTTGAGTAAAATTCGAAATATAAATTATAATTTATACAATAATTTTCATTGAAAATCAATAAAAAATATATATTACAGATATGTTGTTGTTCCATGATTCCATACAATTCTAAAATTTCAAAATTCTTTTAAAATATTAGACCATGGTACTAGACCATAAAATATCTATGAATTAAAAATAAAATTTTTAATTTTTTTTATTTGAATTATATATTTATAATAAAATAAAAATTTTAATTTATTTTTATCCCTCTAGTATACATGTTTATCAATTACTATTTTCTTTATTAAAGGAGGAAATGATAAAGGAGGAGGGAATGATATTAATACCAAGAAATAATGATTTTATATGTATAAAACCTTTTTACCATTATATTTTAATACCTTCTTTGTTCACAAGAAACCCGTATTAGAGTCCAGTATTTTAAGAGAGAATTATATCGCAAATAATTACATGAAATAGATGAAAATGGAAAATTCAAACCATTAGGAAATACAAAAGGTCATCTGAAATATTTGTATAAAAGCTTTGATTAATTTTCTAACATTTTGAGGAGAAAAATAATATAAAAAAACCTGAATTTAAAAGTTAGTTTCTGCTATATTGATTGTCATTTAGAATTAAACTTTATATGCATGAAAAATGTTATCATAATAAATGGAATACCAGGAGTGTTTTAATCTTTGTATTCCATTCTCTTAAATTTGTATTAATTAAAATTGAAATTGGTTGTGTCTTTGATATGGAATTTTTAAATCGGAATTTGTTCAACAAATAGTTTTTCATGTCGGTTTGCTTTTAAAAGGTAATTATTTTAAATATTCCTAATAAATTTTTCACTTCTTTCTTATAAATCAGAAAAATTTAGCAACATGTAAAAAGAATCTCAACTGAAAATGTGTTAACGCATTGCCTCTTTGGATCAACTTAGTCACTTTATAAGCACAAAATTCTCGTTACACATGCATAATATACTCAGACATAGACTCATATTTCATTGAAATTCATTTATCAGAAAAATTGAAATTAATTTTTTTTAAATGATAGAATAATAAAAAATTTGAAAATAGTTTCAAATAATATAATTTGATAATAGTATAAAAATTAATATGATAAATCTTATGTCATTATTTTTGTAAACGTCGTAAGGCTCGTCAATATAAAGATTTTTCCATTTTAAAGTAATCTTTGAGCCTTTTTTACATTCTCAGTTGCTATCCATAAAGTGGATTGAAATTTATATCAAATTTTTTGGGCATGCCCACATACGGTATTTCGCTATATCCTCATACAATATTTCACGAAATATAATATGATAAGACAATCCTCCTATTGATATTATTGATTATCTTATCATTTTTCAAAGTTCAAATTGTACTTTGTGCAGTAAAAGATAATAGCCAAAGACACAGAAAACTTCAATTTTTCTTAAGAATGGTTCATGTTGCATAATTTATTACCGCTCTCTATATTTCTATTCTTCTTCACTTTCTGTCATAATTAAATTAGTTATAGGGACTAGTGAAATGATCACTATTCTTTGTGCAGCCAATTTAATTTATCATAAGTAGTATGTTTTTGATTTTTATTTCGTATAGTTAAAATAGAACCTCAAGCTAGATTGAAATGCAGAAAATGAATAACGATTTTTAAGGAAATATTTGATTGCTGTTGACAGTTCAGACTCTACTTTACTTAACAATGATAATAAAACTGTCTAAGTGTGTGAATTGCTCAAAAATCCAAAACAGTTAATGCAGCTGTAATGTTCAATAATTTAATTTATTGTGAGAATATGTCTTTGACTTTTATTTGATAGCAATAAAATATTGCTTAAACCTAGAATGAAAAGCTGACACTGGATAATCAATAATGAAATTATTGCGAATGATTTCATTTAGAATGAATCTTTTTGACAACAGTTTTGATTAATTTCATACAATCATAAGTGCTTTGACTGTGAATGTTTTAGATTTGTTTTTGTATTTTAATTAAGTTAAGACGAAAAATATTCAATTATTTCAAATAAAATATTGTAATAGGGTACGTACATGCAGCACAGTGCTTTTTAATTAAATAATGCAATATTTGTCAAAATAAATATTGTTTTCAGCATATTCAGCTGCTTAATAGTCATCGTCATAAAATTATGGATATGTATTTTTACTTAAGGCTAAAAGGCTAAAATTGCTTAAATATATATATATTAAAATAAACACCTTATTTCTTTAAAACTAATTAATGCATTATTAATAATCATTTTGGAATCAAATTGTTGGTTTCATTTTACAATGCAAATTGTATTTAGTAAAGATAATTTTTTAAAGACAGCCGGATATCCGTAAAAAAAAAAAAAAAAATAGTTGAACATCAGTTGGACAGCTGCATATATTTTATATATTTATATTTAATTATGAAACTAAGCTATGTACTTTTGAGTTAGTATTGATTTCAAAACCAATTTAAATGCAATTCTTTCTAAATTAATTTATTGTTAAAATTTCACTATATTTATCAAAATATGGCTTTGAAAACTATAGTAAATACGTTATAAAATGTATTTTAATCTATTCTGAGAATTAAAATATATCTCAATAAATTTTCTATGTTTTTTTTTTTATTTTCATCGTTTTAGAGATATTTCTATCACTAGCATCATATTGTAAAATCCGAAAACAGCGAAGAGATTTTAAATTTGCAGTATTATTATTACGAAAATAGTTGGCAAAAACATTGTTATACTGAAGATTGATTATCCTTTAACTCTTGTTTATGTTATAGAATATATGTTATGTTATGTTATAGAATATATGTTATGTTATATTATATAGAAATATGTTATGTTATAGAACATCCGGAGCATATAGACTAATTTACAACGCTAGGAGTGTATAGAAAGACTGAAGGACACAAACCGCATACATTTTGTATATCTGTATTTGATTATGAAAGTAAGTTACGCATTTTAGAAGTATAGTTTTCAAAACCAATTGAAATACAGTGGTCTCAAACTTAAATTTTTTATTTTGTTTAAAAAATTTCACTACTTTTACCAATATAACTATCTCAAAAATGTAGTAAATACATTTAAGGTGTATTTTAATCCATTCTAAGAATTGAAATATATCTCTATAAACTTTCGAATTTATTATTTCATTGTATTTGAGATATTTCCATTATTAATATCATACTATAAATCCCAAGGACATAGAAGAAATTTTAGACTTGCACTGTTGTTATTACGAAAATAATTGGCAGAAACATTGTTATACTGCAGACTGCTTATCCTTCGAAACCCGGCTATAATGTCTGGAGGATATATACTAATTTACAAGGGCAGGAATACATTGAAAGCCTCAAGGATATAGTACTGTGTGAATATGCGTTGTGAGCGAATGTACAATTGGTGAAAGTACTAATTCAAGACAGTCTGGCGAATGACACATTCAATATAATTGAGGCAGACTACCACTAACCTGCTTACGGTCCAATTATCAAATTTCTCACTGTCGAAAAGTGAACAGTTTGGCATCATTAAATACAAAAATTCAGTAATTTTAAACACACTGAAATAAAATTTCTTGATGAGTATTTTAGTGTGATCGAATTGTCATGAAATACATTAAAGTGTGTCAAAAAGCATATAAGAGCATTTTTTTGTTTCTTTATGGCCCTGAAATGGCTGTCCAAAACTGGTCTTTAAGTTTGCAGCCTGATTTGTTATCTGATAAGGGGTGAATGGAATGGTGAAGAAAAATGAGAAACCGCCTTCTAGAATTTAAATTTAAAGAAAAACTTCTGTTGAAAAGTTTAAACTAAAAAGTTGCATTAAATGAACTATTAAACGTTATGAACCTGAATAAAACTGAAGTATAAATTTTAATAAAAAATGTCACTTTAAAAAAAGTTATTTTTTAAATATTCAAGCAGAGTTCTTTTGAATGTTCACTAATGTTTTATGCAGATGGAGATAACTGGTTAATATTTCAGATCGATAACACCAGCTTGCAAAAAAAAAAAAAAAATAAATAAATTTGTTTGTAAAATTTTAATTGATTTATATCAGCATTTATCATGTCATGCATGCAAACTAAATTAAAATGCAAACTAAATTTTATGTAACACGTAAGGATTTTTTACAAATGACGATGAAAAAATTAACAAAATGCAGTATAATACATACAGTTGCAACTGTAGTTACTATTAACTAAACACAATAAGGCTGTTCATTTACAATACCATGATAACTTTTGTGTTTTTCTTGAAGTCAAGAAGCTTCTTTTTCGGGTTTTTCGTTTATGGTCCACATCACTGTCTTTTTTTAAAGACCAACAGTAATCGGCCATCATGTTAACATCCCACCGTCCTTGATATCTGCGTTCCATCTCCTTTATATCCTGGTGGAATCTTTCACCTTGTCCGACACTCATTTTTCCTAAATTGTCTGGGAAGTATTCCAAATGTGAGTGAAGGAAGTGAATTTCAATGCTCATATTGCACCCCAAAAGATTATAAGTACGTAATAACTCAGTTACAGGTTCTTTGTAATTTTCTTTTCTCTCATTTCCCAAAAAGCTTCTACGACACCTTTAAATGCAACCCAAGCCTGCTTCTCTCTCTTTGTCATACTTTGTTCAAAATTGGAATCTTTAACTAATTTCTTTATTTGAGTTCCATCAAATACACCTTCTTTAATTTTAGCGCTAGACAATTTTGGGAACTTCGATATAAGATACTCAAAACATTTTCCACCTTTATCCAAAGCTTTCACAAACTGCTTTATGAGTCCCAATTTTATGTGAAGTGGGGACAATAAAATATTTTATGGATCTATAAAATATTCATTTAAAATTTTCTTCTTACCAGGAATCCATTCTTGTCTCTTCGGCCATATCATTTTTATCCCATGACTTTCTCTGTCCCTGCTATCCCATTCACAAATAAAGCACGGAAATTTAGTAAATCCACTTTGTTGCCCGAGAAGCAAACCTATAACCTTTAAGTCACCACATATTGCCCACTTGTGTTCAGTGTATTTTATTTTAGTGAGAAGCATCTCCATATTTTCATATGTTTCTTTCATGAAAATGGAATGTGCAACTGGAACTGATGCAAGTTTAGATTCGTTATGCAATAAAACTGCTTTTAGACACCTCTTTGAGGAATCTATAAATAGTCGCCAATCATTCGGATTATAAGGAATATTATCTTCTAATTCATGTAACAAACCAGGTATGTCAGCGCAATAAACCAAGAAGTTATCAGATTTGAAAAATGATAAAAATTGCTTTACTCGATTCCTGTACCAACTAAACGGCGTATGTGTCGTTAATAAATTTTTCTCTTTTAACCGAGAGCCTAATAATTCTGCATTTTCTTTAGTTAAACCTAAATCACGAATTAAGTCATTTAATTCGGCTTTATTCAATTATTCAGGTACTTCATTTTTCACGGTGAAATCCAACTGCCATCAATGTTTTGAATTTTAAAATAAAAGGTTTTTTTAAATACAATTATAAGTATTTATTCAATATAAATGCATTATTTAATTTCAATGAAGTAAGATGTTTTTAGAATTTATTTAAACAAATAAACATACATACTTTATTAATTTATCCTATCCAAATCGCAAAAAATTTGTGTATTTCTACTTATTTAAAAAAATTACTTTTCAAAACAACTGTACGTGATATATAAAAACTGATATTATTTTTGAAATAAGCATACGAAAATACATAAAAAACAACTATTACTTTTAAAACAAGAAATTGTTGCAGGTTGGTGTAATTGAATTATTTTTTGAAAAATTTGACTGTGATGAAAATAACAGAAACATTAAAAAATGCATTTAATTATTTTTCTATGTATCAGAATTCACAGATTAAAAAAAAATCTATTTTAGGCATTATTATAAGATTTCTAATGGTATCATAATATTTTGTTTAAAAAAAGCTGTGAGAATGATATTTCAAACTAATATTTTGTCACAATTAACAAGTTGTAATTTATTTTTCCAAACACCGTTATTGTCTCAAACCTTGTATATAATATTTTAAATTTCCACCTTTTAATATTTGCTCCTCAATCATTTAATCTATTATAACATGCATCACCTAATTTTATAAATAATTTTAATACCTACAACTTTATAGCTTAAATTTTCCCAATTAGGTTAATAGCTTTTAATTTAAACGCCACTTTTATTGCTAAAAATTGGCAATAAAATTTAAGATCCCTTTACACACTTATACCTTAACACATCCAAGTGCTGCCTGTTTTGAACAACCTAACCAAGAACTTAAACCATTGAAATCGAAATTATGTATTTTCCCATGTTAAAGTAAAATTTGATTGGAGTTTTATATTTTAGACCATTTCAGATTTACTAACAAAATCAGATCTACAAATTTGGCTCCACATTATAGTACAATTTGAGATTTTTGCTTAGGTATAACAAATATCTAATATGTAAATTGATTATAAATTAGGACATCGACTCAACAATTCTATAAAGACATCTTTCCAATAAACATTATGAATAACTTTTTTTTGAAGAATTATATTTGGTAATTCTCTATTTTTTCTTCTTGGTAGTTCTTTTGGTAGAGTTCTATTTTTTTATTTATTTATTTATTTATTTTGTGTGTGTGCAGAGTTCTATTGTGTAAGTTCTATTTGGTTAAATAGAACTTACTACAGAGGTATTCACGCTTGAATTTTTTCAGCCGATAAGCTTAAATTGAAACAAAAGTCCGGAAGGGTCACGACTTTTCAATTGAATGAAAGAAAATACCAACAGTATTGAAAAATTCTTTGGGGATACCCGAAGAGTGGAAAGTTTAAACTAGTACTTTTCTCTGCTGCCAGTTTCAATTTAAGCTTTGATGTTTTTCTATTGCGCATTGTTCAACTGAAGAATGCCGCTGTGAAACTTGTTTATATATGTTTAAAAAATACATCGCGTATAGCAGTTAATAAAAATTAAAAGAAGAATGAAACATTATGGATGATTATGTGCAATTAATTGTAACATTTTCTTGGTTTTTTTTATATTAAATATAATTTTTTTTGTACTTTTATCTTCAAATATATGTATCTTTTTATCTTCAAGTATATATATATATATACACACACATATAGATAGATAGTGTTACGAGAGCCTTTGGCTAAAAACTAGTTTTAACTTTAATCACACTAGAGCTATAATTTACTTTCAGAACTCTAAAGTCAGAATTAATTGCGCACGAAACCAATATACGTTTTTGTATATGGCAACTAAACGAAGCAAGCAACTAACTATATATATAACATGTAAATAGAATTGTAAAGGAGAGAGAGAATATAATGGAGTCAGATTAACAACGAGTGAATTCGTTCACATTTCTAACCCACATCTTTGAATCTTATTACAGGAGAAACGACTGAAGGAAAGGAAATTCAGACAGAGTCTCAACAGATAGATAGATAGATAGATATAGATAGATAGATAGAGAAAGAGAGAGATTGTATGCTATAATTGGTGAATTTTTGAGATGTGCATTACCGATGCACATTTGAAAAGAAGTTTGGAATAAGTTCTTGCCAAATTTTTTATAAAACAAAAATATTTATATTTTAGTTTTATAAAAGTATGTTCATTAATTAATTAATCAGTTATACTCCAAATAATTAATGAATCATAAATACTTTCAATTAATAAGTGAAATAAACATCTTACTTAAATCAGGCTCTTCCATAAAAATATGTTACTACCCCATTACAAGAAAATGAATGTGTATTAAATTTTTCATTAATGTTGCGTAAGATGGATAGAATCTATGTATAGTTTTCAGATTAACTTACACTGTATAACAACTGGCATTAAATCCAAAGAAAATACACAAGAGATTCTTTTTTGCATACATTAAGGTCAAATTAGTTTATGAAAATTTCAATTATTTACACAATTAGTTTTTATTTTTCCCAAACACTGATTGAAATTTTTTTGAGAGCCTTTTCATTATTCAATTTATTGTATTTTATAGAATATTTCAAAACAATATTTTAGTAATATTTGTTAGAAATTAAAGAGTATAACTTTGTAACGTTCAGATTTGAGTATTTTCGTTAATTCACCACTAAAATAAAAAATAGAATAATTTTAATTGGTACTACTATTATTTATTTCATAATCTAACTCATCCAAATAATAGATCTTCCAACAACTACAGCGACAGAAAACGTCAAAAGAAAAAACGTCGTGGGAAAAAAATTCTTACTCTGCATTTCTTCACATGAAATATTAAATTCAAAACTTCTAAAAAAAGATTTTATCTGTTCAACTTCGCAGAAAAATCTTTTTCGAAGTTATGAAAAGAAATTATATTTATTTCTAGGCAGCATTGATGTTTGAATCCTCTCCCAGTCTACGTTTCATTTCAGTTGAATAAGATAGGTGTGGTATGTTACCACTCTGAGTTGATGCATTTCTTTTAAGTCCAGGTGCCTCAGGGGGTGGTCAATATCAAGAATTACATTCAGTTTCGAAAGAAGAGAATACTTCTTTTGAGAACTCTTCTATTAGTTGAAAAAGTTTTAAATAAAGTTCTTGTATTATCTGGAGGGGTTATAGGCTGATGTGTCACTAGGAAAAAATGAATTTTATCAAAATTGTTTGGTCGGACAGAAATTATATCATTTAATTTTCTATCTTTATTAAAACTGTTGAGAGAGAGGAATGTGAAAGAAAAGAAAAGACAACAAGAAAATTTAATTATATAAAAAATAATTACTATTAGGAGAGATGGTTACAATATTCCAAGCTTCAGCTTAACATTTCAATAATTTGTTTGTAAACTGAAGATAAGACAAATAATTTATATAAATATTTGAATATGACCAATAATTTATATAAATATTTCTCGTATATAGAAGTTAAGTATTATTTTAAACTGACAGAAATCAGAATAAAATTCCAAATGAACTATAAGACATTTATCAGAAATATCCAGATAGAAATTACAATAATTCAGTTTTAGTTTAAATATATTACTACAGAAAGAAATATAATAACAATTCAAAAACAGTTTTTAAATATAAAAAAAAACATTTTAACTCATATCCTTTTAAATTATTTTTTTACAAAAAATTAACGTCTATTTCAATTGATTTTGTGTTCTTGAAATTATAATAACAGTGATTAAGTAATAATGTTAGAGCTTACAAATTCTGAGAAATGAAACTCCACATGGTAATTATTAATATAAGTTAAAAACATATTACAGTTACAAAATTATCTGATTGAAGTTAGTAAATAGTAGATAAGCAGAAGCTAACAAAAGTTAAGGATAGTAGTTTCTGGGAAGAAAAGGAACAAAAATATGTTTCTCTTGAAAAGAATTATTTACCATCTTCCACCTGTTCTCTTTTCCAAAAAAGTAATTTTTCTTCCTCGTAGATAAGTAATACTGCTAACCAGTTTACTATTACTATTACATAATTGAGTACTTAACTATTTTTATCTTGGATGGGAGAAAATAAAGGTAAAACGTGATACGTTTGATTTACGAAGTACTTCGCTTAGTTTTATTAAACATAAGTCATTTTTTTAAAATTATTTACCCATAAAATATCTATAATGTACTTATATTTATAATAAAAGTATGTGTGCTTTTTGGTGCTTTACGTGCCAGACGAAATGATGATGAGGGATACGGAAATTTCACAAAATTCTTTTGAAGTATGGAAATGTATACCTCGTTACGATTTTTAAGGTTTAAATATTTTTTTCATTAAAAATTAAGATAAAATTTTTAAATTTCAAACAAGTAGTTTAAGAAATTTTACAGAACAAATATAATTGTTGTTGCTTTTTAAAATTTTAAAATTCGGTTTTATGATAATAATATAATTTACATGCAACAATTTCTGAATTTAGGCCATTAAAAATATTTTTTCCCATAATTTCCAGCAATTGCTTTTATTATTCCAAAGAAATTCAAGCATTTTCTATTTTTCCTCAAATATTTAACTTCTTGGTTTTTCCTCAATATCTTTTTAAAGAAGAATATTTATATTTTTGTTAATTTTTCTATTTATGTTTAACATTTGCTCAGTTATCGCGGAGAATAAAGATGTGGAGTAAGAGTACTGCAAAGCATATTGCAAAGGAAATACAGATTAAACAAATTATTAATTTTTTTAAAAAAGTGTTGTCATGAAGCTTGATTTAATTTGAAAAATTCAAATTTTCAATAAACAAAATATATATAAGGCTATTAAAATAACACTTCTTCAGAAATTATTTTTATTATATATTTAAAATTATTTTGTTGTACCAATCATGAATTATTTATACACATGAGACCTAACTGAAATTTATGATTATAATTTTACTATTATTTTTAATAAAAGAATGAATATTTCTTTTCATTTATTTATGATTTTGTAAGTCAGAAAAAACATATTTCCGAAACTAATAATGAGCATAATTTATAAATCACCATAAAAAGTATAAGTAATGAAAATATTTTGTTGCATACGAAAATATATATTTTATCAGAAATACTTATTCATGTCAGATAGTAGAATGCAACAACTAATGTAGATGTACTGATTTGAATAATTAATATTAACGGAATCAGTTTTATTGTGTTCACCATAGATTTAGATTCGATTTTTCATGTGAGAAAGAATTAAAAAATGTAGTTTATGCTTTTTATTAAATGCAATGAATAAAGTATTAATAATGCAAATATATATCACAAAATTTAACATGTTATTCAAAATATTTTTTTAAAAAAAATTATTAACAATTTTCATTGAAACTCAATAAATTCATATATTATAATAATTTCATAAAAGGTATATGTTTTTATAGTTTAGTTTAAAGCAGCTGGAAAATCATTACTACAGCAAAGAATCTGAAATCATTAATTTTTTGATAAACAATCAAAACACCTATTTTATATAAAAAAATATTTTGAAAACATTTACATGTTTTAAAATAACTGGAGAGGTCATTCTTTTAATAAATAATTTTAGAACATCTACATTTTTGGACACACTACTAAACGTACTCTACTAAACAAAGAATTTTTCAATTGTTTTGTGAAATTATGAAATAGCGTAAATTATTAATGCTGGTATTATAATAATATATCGCATTCAATTTCAGCGACAACTACGTTACGTGGCAATTTGAATCTACCTTAGGATCCATTACTATGTAGCGTATATTAATTACCATTCAACCACACTTGCGTATATAATCTCACAATAATGTTATATTCCTATCCATACAATTACAATCACGATTTCGCCCCAGAATTATAACTGAAATCTCTGTAATTCAAAAAATAGAAACGAAGGTTTTCTTATTTCCGCTTTGGATAGAAGATTTGTTGTGTTTTTAAATAAAATATTGATACATATAGACATAAATATTGACGATATTAAAAGACAAATTATCAAAATAGAATAAATGACATTGTAAACCAAAAAAAGAAGCAGATCCTCTATACCACTAGTTGTGAATTTTGTTATATAATATTATCATAATGTGCATCATTTAAAGAATTAAATACTACTTAATTTTCACGACAGATATTTTTTTACCATTCTAATTGAAATATTTTCGAAACAAGTTATCATTTATCAATATATGTGAAAATTAATTTAAAATAAACTGTTTTCATAAATAAATGTTCGCTTTTGTAGGCGAAAATTTAAAAATAACTGAACACATTTCACAATCTTTATGAAAATTGTTACGTTTCAAAAGAAATGTAACAATTTTCATAAAGATTTTTTTTTATTTCCAATTAGCTGCCTTTGGCGATCCACTGGTTCATCGAGAAAATTGTTTTCCTTTAATTTCATAAAAATCTCATCTGCGTAAATTAATGCCAAAGATTGGTTCAAAAGAAAGTTTTTTTATCATCAAAATAATAAGGATTAAAAATATTTTTAATACGTCTTACCTTCTCAGTTCATTGTATATAATAATATTTCTGATGGAATCGGGTTTTATGACGTTATAGTGCCACTAAGAAATAAAATGCCTATGACATTTTTTCCAAATGCGGTTTGTTTTTAGAGGGAATGAATGGACAATGTTTTAAATTTTTAAATGATATAAAATAAGTCACGAATAAAAATATTTTCATTATTTATTGCAGTAAAATATAAAAAAATATCTTTTCGCTGTGAATTTGTAAAAACTCTTGTAAAAAATGCAAAAATATAAACTCGAGCTGCACAATGCTATCTTTGAAAGAATATCCGCCATAATTTGTTAGCTTTTATCAAACTATCTGCCTGATGTCACAAACATTCTCTTTTATTGAATTTACAAGAGAATTTTCACAAATTTTTCTTCTTTTATAAGTGCAATTCACATTTTTCAGTATGCAGTGAGTTAAAACGCCAAAAGAAAAAAAAAGTTTAATTAAAAAATCTTTAATGACTTTTTTGGTTCCAATTAAAAATGCTTTATTATTTTAGTTCCAACTGCGACAGTATTTCTCTTCCTTTTATAAGCCACACCTCTTTATTTTCTATTCGTTTGTTCTTAAATTAATCATTCACAGTTTATTCGAAATAAAAAAAAAAATATTTCTGATCATTTTAATTTTTAAATTTATTATATTTTGAGACTAATATTTTTCAAAATTTATTATATTTTGATACTAATATTTTTCAAAATTTATTATATTTTGATACTAATATTTTTCAAAATTTATTATATTTTGAGACTAATATTTTTCAAAATTTATTATATTTTGGGACTAATATTTTTCAAAATTTATTATATTTTGAGACTAATATTTTTCAAAATTTATTATATTTTGGGACTAATATTTTTCAAAATTTATTGCATTTTGAGACTAATATTTTTCTAAGCAATAATCAATTATCATTGTTTAAAATTCTTAATTTAAAACTTTTCTACCATTCTAATTTTTATTATTTTAAATATAATTTTTATATGCAAGAAATGTTTATTGTTAAAATATTATTCTCAAGATGTTTAATATATAGTAATAAATTTACTTAATTCATACATAGCTTTCTTTACATTCAAACATAACAATTAAATGCAAAAACCATTTGCAATATATACCTTCTGAATTTTAAACTTATTATAATTCTCTTCAAATGAGTTTCTGAGCCAATAACCATCTACATTGAGCTGTTTATGACATTCCGATAAAGCTAGAAAAAATAGGTCTCAGATTTTATGATAAATTTATAATAATTAATGATACTTCTTCCTGATTTATTATTCAATTAAAATTTTAAAAAATTAAAATATAATGTTGCTTTACCCATTTGATCCAAAATGCTAGACAATTCATAAATTATGAAAAAAAAGTTTATTAAACTGCAAAATATTAAAATACTTTAAATCAAACAAAAATCAAAAATAACTTTCAATTCCGTGGGCTGCACAAGATGTCCAGATGGCTTGAAAACAATTGGCATGAAATATGCAGAAATTAACTTGTTGTCCATCTAAACGTTTGCTTTATTTGATTTTGATTTGATTTATTTGGAACTATTCCGTTAAAGAGCCCCCTATTTTTTGACAGCCTTATTTATTGATGATATCTCATTGTCGGTCGGTTTCATTTTGATTCAAATTTAGAAGAATATTCAAGTTTCTTTGGAAATATTCCGTTAAAGTGTCTCCATTCATTGCCAACCTCATCTGTTGGATGTATCTCATTGCTTTGTTGGTTATTTTAACAATTATCAATTTAGATTTGTTAGATTCTTGATTAAGACATGCTAATGGTATTATACTACTATTCTTTTCCTTTTATGATTTCGTAAGCGTTTTTCCACTGGAAAGGAGAGAATCGTTTGTATTTTCCTCAAATGGTTAATCCTCTTCATCGAAAATACTTCCGCCTTTTGATTTCCAAGCATCAATTCCGGTCATTGACACTTAATGACCTCCTATATCAGAGTAATACTCGACTATCAGAGCTTTTCAGACATTAAAAGATTAACAGTGATGCCTCAGTGTATCTTAGGGCGCTTTATTGTTCTTGGAAATGAATAGGATAATTATCTTGTTCGAAGACACTCTAAGACGATAGCATTATCTTGCTTTTCTCTAATTTTGTATTTTAAAAAGATCATTAGCAACGTTATGAAATGCTGTATAACAGTATTCAGGTAAAGTTATAGTTCCAATTCATAAACACTTGCAACGGTCCAAGTCATGAAATTGTGGCCAAGGTTTACCTGTCGGCCATTTACGAGTAACAGAGAGGCACTTCTATCATATTGATACATATTGCAAGCATTTTTTACTTTCTTTCTAGTATTTCTATACTTATAAATAGATTTCACTTTTGTCGCTGTGGATTACTTCATACTGTGTCTGTTACGCTGGTACTTCATATAATTATGATAGTCAAAAGTTTCTCTTTGAAGCTCACAATGGTAGAACAGGAAAATGATATGAGAAATCGAAAAAGATTCATTCATATGACATGTATAATCTTTTCAATTATATTAGGATCTTTGTTATTCACAGAGGTAATAAAACATTTCAAGACCTACTAAATAAAAATAAATGGTATTTGAAACACAAAGAAACGATTCAAAAGTTACCAACCTTCATGTTTTTACCAAAATATTTATTTAATTTTTATTTTCGAATAAGTGAAACACCGAAAACTCATTTCAGTAATTTCTTGTAAATGTTTTATTAACCCTTAATTGGAAAGTGCGGTATCTCCGACCGCTATGGATGGATTTTCGGTCACCTCTATTCTATGTTTAGCTCAGCCGAGTGAATTGACCCTATAACTTCCACTTATTCGAAACGTGTAATGGCCTTCACTACACGGCATTTTTTCAACGATTTCAGTGGATGCATTTTTAAATATTTCAGCTATTCCTTAGAAAGACATCTGTGAGATCGCACCTACCTTTTACTGTTCCAATATTATAAAAAGGCTTAGCAAATGGCTCTAAAACTTGTTCCTCGAAATATCAACCTACTGATCTTAATTATAAAGCATAACTCCAGAGACTTTTAAATGAAGCAGAAAGTAATTTTAGTGATGAGGATAATTGTACAGAAGAGTTTTTCGATGTACAGAAGAGTTTTTCGCATTCGACTGATTCTGGTATGCATGTTCAAATATAATTAATTTTTCTAGTGACAATGCATTTGGAAAACTACTTAATCTGTATGTTTAAAATGCCCTCGACAATCGTGATACGAATGTTCACAATTTTCTGCATAGAAATGATGCCGATAAAAAAAAAGTCAATTTTACCCATTGTAATTTTTTTTTAAATTTTATTTTCCATATAATTTTTGAATTCTACATTATGTTATTTTTTACATATATTTTATACTAGAAAAATAAATATGATTAAAAAAATAAAAAGTAATCTGTTTTTTTCCAAGAATATTATTTGTTGTAACATGTAATTTAAGAAAAAAAATGTATGTTCAAACGCAACTACTTTTTTTAATGATAATATATTTTGAAAAATTTCTAAACCATATTTATATATGAAAATAAATATCTGCAGAATATGTTGGTTGATTTTCATTAGAAAATTAAATTTGAGTGTAAAAAAATGCGGTCTCATAGACCGCACCTCCCCAGTTAAATCCTAAATTTTCATCTCCCCAGTTAAGGCTTAAAATTATTTGCTGCCGCACTCCACTCGTATCTGTTTATTGGAAATAAATGGACCATCTCTATTGTAATAATTAGTAAGTCAGTAAATAATATAATGAAATTCTTAATGGCTTAAAGTATGTAGAACATTTAATTTAGAAATGCCTTTATATTATATCACATTGAATTTCTGCGTTGTAAAATGCAACTAAACTATTCGATACCCCACTCATTGCTTTATTATAATCTTCTGTTCCATTAATTATAATTCAATTCGCTTGTACATATAATCAATATAACCTTAAAGGAAAGGATGAAGGAGTTTCTGTTCCACAAAATACCTGAACGAATATATAAACTTGAAAATGATGATAGTTACCGGATGTAAATGATTAAGTAGTAAACTAAAAATTAACTGAAGCGAAACAAGTCTGTTATGTGTTACGTGAATTTGGCGAGTGCATTTATTTTGTTTGAAATTGATTACCATAATGTGCACTTTTATAAGAATATTATAAGTATCTAACGTAAAGAAAAATATAGGATTGAGTGGATTCATCGAAATTAAAATAGCTTTCTCTTATTTATTATCGATGTAAAAAAGTACATCGGCATAGTGTTAGGTAGATTAGTATTTTAAAAAAAATAAATTTCATGTTGCCTTCCTAGATTAATTATTTTGTACTTTGTCAATTATTTATTATTCGTCTAAATTACATATTATTTATTTTTATAAATAATATAATACAGTATAGTGTAATCAATTTATGTTAATTAATCTTAAAATCTTAAAATTTAAACAATTTAAATTTAGAAGCTAATATACACTATCCGAAACAGATGTGAATCACAATCTGTTGTCAGCGAGTAATTACAATTACAACATGCTCCCTATAATTAAATAACATAGAGCGAAATTCTTTATTAAACCAGTTTGAATTTAGAAGCCGGTTTATAATATCAACAAACATAGACTATATAAACACTTAAATATGGCTCTAACTTGTGGACTCTTCTATTCTTTTATATTGGTTTTCAGCTTTGTGTTTATATTGTCAACAATTAAATCGGCACATTATTAGATTGGAGAATTATACTGAGTAATTACACACTTTTAGTTAACTTTACTTATTTTAAGTTTACAAAGATGAATTTTGTAATCAATTTTTCTCTCAATTTCTGTTAAACTAGGATTTTGAAATATTTTTCAGTAAAAAGTAGCCAGTTAATCGAATGATTTAATTACATTTTTATACCATCTCATTGTTATCGTATCTGTTTAATGATATGACTTATTATTTTTTATTGTATTTGATTGTAAGGACTTCGATGTTCTTTCTTAGAAAAAGTCTTAACATCACAAACGAAAATCCTTTCTGTCTTTTCTAGTTTATCCCTTCAATAAACCAACATCTGTTGTTTTACTTATGGAGATGCAATTTGTTATTCTTAGTATACTCACTGAGGCTTAGCGTGGAATGGCCTGTCTTTCTGCAAAGGATGTATATGTTATTTATGCAACATTTTAGCTGGGAATAATGGTATTTTGGTACGTAAAAAGGATACATTTGAATCATTTTTTTCACTTTTTGAAAGTACTTTTATAGGCTAAAAAATCCTAATTTATTGTGCTTGAAGTAGAAAATGAAATATTATACAGATAATGAAGCTTTCACTATAAATAAAAATAATAAAATATTGTAAAATTAATGCATTATTTCTCCTGGAAAAGGCATTAAATGATATCTTTTGTAAAAAATATAGATAGATTTAGTTGTATTTTGTTATTATTTATATTTTATTTGTGTATATAAAGATATTGCGATAAATAAAAGCCAATACTTTGAGTTAAATTGGAGTTTTAAATATTTGCTTTATGTGCAAAAAAATTTATATGCGGTAAAATATTTATTTTTACTTAAAAATAACAGATACTATTATAAATAACTATAACAGTAATAACAATGCATTTAAGATTCATAATGTTTTCAATAAATGGAAGATGAAGATTAGACGACATTGGGCTAGAATCACCAATTTCACTTTGAAAATAACAATTTTAAAAGATTCTTTTTCATTTTAAATTAATTAAGATTATTTAATAGATTGTTCTATTTTTGTTACGATAGTTATGATAAAAACTTTGTATTGTATCAGTTAGTTAATATTGCTGCATAAATTCTTCTTTCATCTAATTTTCCAAATTTTTTTTTTCATTTTCGAATTCTAAGTGATAAGTCTCTAAGTGAGAACGACACCTGAGCTGGCAGCACCGACCTCTTCTCACCACACCAGCCTGGAGGACGTTTGGCCTGATAGAATTGAACGTGCACCAGATCCTCTTACACGACGGTTCTTCGGTGGAATCGGGTCTCGAACTCGCGGATTGAACGTGCACCAGATCCGCTTACACGACGGTTCTTCGGTGGAATCGGGTCTCGAACTCGCAACCCTGGGGTTCTAAAGCCGAAACATTACCACCAGGCCATCGCGGCCTAAGATCGTATTTGATATATGAAATAAGAAGAATGTTTAATTATTTAGCTAGCGTAAACACGAAACAAGTTTCAGCCTCAGTTTCATTTATGAAATAATTTGGAAATTTTCATAATGGAAAACAAATGTTTTAGGTAAATATAAATTCCAATTTTATAAATTACAAATTTTAAACTGCTAACAATTCCTCATTGATCCTAGTACAGTCGTATAAGGAGGATAGCTTAGGATATAACGATATAAGTGAATTTAAAGATATAACATAAATCTTATCAATGCTTCTTCAATCAGAGCACAAATCATATAACTATTATGGCACGTGTAGAATCTATTTAAATACTTTCTATGTCATAGATAGGTCAAATTATATTTTAAATAATGAATTATATATGCATAAACAAATATGTTTGTATTTATAATTATATGTCTATTTGTAAATGTTGATTTTGAATTCTTAAAAGCAAATAAATTTTCTAGCTGAATATAATAAAAATATTCATTATACAAATTAATGTTAAAATTAATACTCTAAATATAATTTGAACATTTAAATCTAAGACATAATTACAAAATAAATATCTTAACTAATGCGTTTAGAAATAGATATTCTTATCAGCTGCCTATTCATCTGTTAAATCTGAAGTTGAGTTTACATTATTTAGAAGGATTCTTCAAGTTTAATCTTTGCCTAGTTTGACGAAACAAAAGAAATACTGGCGAGAAATTGGGGAATGTTGGAATTAGAACCATTTGATATTTTTTAACAAAACTTTAACCCATACATGTTAATTGAAGCGAGAAACTTAAGGATTAAGATAAAATTCTAATTTAACTCCGATCTATATTTTATTTTACATGGGCGAAAAAGATCAATATATGTAAAATTTAACTTTATTGAAAATAGAACAATTTTAAATTGTTATCGAAACTTTGAAACACAAAAGCATAAAACTAAAATAAGAACATGTTAAAAATACATTCTAAAATGTATTAATTCTTTTCCTCATAATATCCATAGACAATTCCTATTAAATTTCTTTTTTCTTCGATTTCATCCTCATAATTATGATTAAAATGCATAAAAGTTTCAATATCTTTTTCCAATCTCTTAAATCATATATTAGATATTAATCTCTGCTATTTAACTTAGTTTGTTTCATGATATTATTCTGTGTTTCTTTCACTTTTTAATATCCTAAAATTATGAATTTTGTATGCTTAAATATTCTTATTGCCTTAATAAAATTTAAGTAATTTCATTGGATAATTATCATGGAATTTCTGTATTTAACAAACTATTAAATGGAGTTCTATGCCGCCTACTTGCAAAGGAATTATTAATATTGTTTTATTTAGCTCAGTTTGTTTCATGATTTCATTTTATTTCTCTCCCACTTTTTACTATCATAAAATTTTGAATTTTGTTTACATTTACGTTCTTAATAACTTAATAATATTTCAATTCCATTGCATAATTATCATGGAATCGTTGTATTTAATAAAATATTAATTGGAACTCTGTGGTGCCATCTTGTAAAGGAATTATCATTATGATTATTATTTTATTTAACTCAGTTTGTTTCATGATTTCATTCTATATCTCTTCCACTTTTTACTATCGTAAAATTTTGAATTTTGTATATATTTAAGTTCTTAATAACTTAATAATATTTCAATAATTTCATTGCATAATTATCGTGGAATCGTTGCATTTAATAAAATATTAATTGGAACTCTGTGGCGCCATCCTGTAAAGGCGAGTTATTATTATTATTATTATTTTATTTAACTCAGTTTGTTTCATGATTTCATTGTATTTCTCTTCCACTTTTTACTATCGTAAAATTTTGAATTTTGTATACGTTTACGTTCTTAATGACTTAATAATATTTCAATAATTTCACTGCATAATTATTATGCAATCGTTGTATTTAATAAAATATTAATTGGAACTATGTGGCGCCACCTTATAGGGAAATTAAACATTTCATAACATTTTTTAACATAAATGTTATTTTCAATAAATTAAAATAGAGAAATCGAAATTCAATATTTCACGTTTTCAACCCCTATTGACATTTTAAAGAAAACCCAATTGTTAAATTTACGGCTTTGAGCAAATTTACTAACCTAAATCTTCAGGAGTATAAGTATAAAGAATCTATCCCCTCACGAATAGAAATAAGAGCTGGTTCAAGCACAGACATTCGAAAAAACAATCTTTTTTACAAAACCATACTTTCCTCTACCATTACCAAAATGCCCGGGATCAGAAAAAGTGCTCAAAGTGATACATAAACCCGTCAGCTATTCTTTTCCTATAGAGAAACCGTTCTGAGCAACGATTACTTTCAGCATTTCGAACATAACATTGGCTCCCGGATAATCCGGGAATCTCCTCATCAATCTCCGGATCGGGGTATCCCGGATATCTTTTTATCTATGAAGGGAGGCTGCAAACTCGTGATCTCCATCAACAAAAATAGTACATTGCCTTCAATGGCCTCATCAATTCTTCCTCAATAGTCAGCGTAATGCTATTGTAGCTCACAAACAGGTAAAACGGCCGGACCCTCTGTATTGTCCGGTCTCCGTTTTCGGAATAGAAAATGTGCTTTGGTCAGTCATTGTTTATCATAAGTGTTTGGATGTCACGGTTTGTATTAAGCACGTTGGGAAATTTTTCACCAATCCAATAGTGCTAAAAGCTTAGTGATAGAATTTAGAGTGGCTGTGTGTTTTGTTAAATAACCGTATCAAACTATATTGAATATATCGTCAGATTAAGTCGGAAAGAGTTTTAAAAGGAATTATTTATTTATTATTGCTCATTTTAGAAAAAAAGTAAGAGCACACAATGTTTTAGATGTACTCGAATATTTTATTTCTATGAATAAATATGCAAGTGACAATATATTTACGAAGTCTTATTTATTTCTCATCGTTCATTTTAGAAAAAAAATGAAGCACACAATGTTTAAGATATACCGAATATTTTATTTCTATGAATAAATATGCAAGAGTCGATATATTTATGAAGACTTATTTATTTCTTATCATTCATTTAAAAAATAAACGTGAAGCATCCAATGTTTGAAATATACCGAATATTTTGTTTCTATGAATAAATATGCAAGTGTTGATATGTTTATGAAGACTTATTTATTTCTTATCATTCATTTAAAAAATAAGCGTTAAGCACACGATGTTTGAGATATACAGAATATTTTGTTTCTATGAATAAATATGCAATCATCGATACATTTATCATTAAAATTACCTTATTTCAAAGTATTTTAATTTTTTTTATTTGTGTTGGTTTGAATTTATATTATTTATAAATATGTATTCTGTTATTGGATGCTTTTATTTTATCTGACTTGTTTCATATTCGTTAAGTTGCGATTCTCTTTTCTTTTTCCATTTATTTGCAAATGCAATAAAATTCTGAAATTTCATATTATTCTCTGCTCCATTGCGTAGTTTTAATGTTTTCAGAACTTGACTATCAGTTAATCGATATGTTTTAATTAAACTTATATTCCATATCTGACAAGCCATATAGTAGAGGATTTGCACACAAAAAATAATAATAATAAACTGTTTGTTAAAAAATACTAATAATGTGATTATTATAACGAATTATAAAATATTTTTAAAATTTTAATGTTGAGTAATAAGGTAGGCCAGTCACATCAATCAGAGGTCAGAGGTTGTACCGTGCCCACGGTACAACCTCTCATGCAGGAAGAAGTCAAGCCCGCATCATTTTTTGTGTTCACCCGGAAAGCAAGAGCCAAACATCATGTCGGAAGCTTTCTGAGGTGTCCCCTACTGTGGATCAGTACTAGATAAATTAAATGAAACTTCCGTGCATACTTTCTTATGAAGAGGTAATCTCTTCTTTTTCCCCAATATTGGCTCTTGCGCCATATTTCAAACCAAATCAAAGCTCTTATTTCCTGCATAAAAAGTGTTGCATATGGCAGTGAACGCCACGAGTACTCAGATTTTTACTCCCCCGCTCATGGGTGTTTTATGCTTCGTAGTTTTTTTTTTTTTTTTTTTTTTTTTTTTTTTTTTAAAGCGAGTAAGCATTTTCGACGTTTTTTTACCATCTGATTGAAACTAAAATTTGACACAAAATATCAATTTAGATAACAATAATCCATTATCAAATGTATATTAGATAACAATGATTCTTTATCAAATGTTAATTAAATAATAATATAAAATTTTATTTATCTAAGTCGTTTTTCTTAATTAACGTGTTTACATGCGTGTGAATAAAAGAAAACTCCAATATATATATATATCCTTTGAAATATTTCATTTAAAATTTGACTTATAACTGCACTTTAAATGATAAAACTATATCAACTTTCATGTATCCAAGTTTTTGCCTTTTTTTGAGTTATCGTATTTACATTCATTGTGAAAGAACAGATTGACAAACGGTCAGTCTTCTAAAGGATTTAATGTATAATTTTATATGGAAATATACTTTAAATACTAAATGTGTGTATTCAAATTTGATTTTTTTTAAAACTCTTTACATTTCGCAAATATTGCATTACATTATTAAGTATTGTATATTGTAATATTACATTTGTATTAAATATTGTAAATATTATTGTATTATTGTATATATGTATTGTATATTATTGTATATATGTATTGTATATTATTGTATTATTGTATATTATTGTATTATTGTATATATGTATTGTATATTATTGTATTATTGTAAATATGTATTGTATTAAATATTGTATATTGTAATATTACATTTCTCAAATATTGTATTTACTTGTAATCTGACTGCCAGACAGGCAGATTTTTTTTGCGAATGAATTCGCTCAAAATTTGATTTAAAAACCTGCAAATTTGATGTAAAGACTATATATCAAATTTCATTTATCTGGATCCAAACACTTTCGTGTATCGAATTCACAAACATATAGCATTTCCATTAAAAATGTTTTTTTTTCTGTACACGGGGTGGTCTGAAACCTAAAGATTCATCAAAATCTTGTTGCCGAATTCTTTGGACAATAGTTTTTCTTTTGCATACTCCATATAAGAGAAAGTAAATCAGCAAGTACATAAACAACCAGCGACGATTCACCTAGTCAGAGTAAAGGCATCATGGCATTTTAATTCCTGATGCATTTCAGTGATGGATGGCATGCAGCATCAAGGCACAGGAAGGATAATCCTTTCCCTCTTGCCCTTAAATCCTTTTCATATGCAAAATACATTGATTTTTCTTTTAAATTGATGCGTCTGAAGAAGACATTATTTTTTTTTCTCTTTTTCTTTTTTGAATGCGATGCGTTATTTTTTTCTGTGTTCTACATTTTTGCAATGTTATAGAATTGAATGTAATATTATGTCTGAAAAACAATCCGAGATGAAAGATAAGACAATGGAATTTTTATTCAAATGCTGAAGTTTTCTCTTCGCGTAAATGGAGGATGAACAACGTGGCTTTTGTTTTCCTCTGCGCCATTTTTCTTATGCTGTAAAACTGTCGCCAACCGCATTAAGGTAAAGGTAAACGTTTGGGTTCATGTTACTTTTATGAGGGTGGTGCAGACATTTCACTTGTCTAAAAGATATGTGACATTTGCTGTTGACATGTAATTGATAATTATAATAATGGTGTAAAATAATTATTATTATTTTGAAAAACCACATGAATAGTCAGAATATGTAAATAAATGATGGATGAATACAGAGAGAAATGTCCCCCCGGAGGCACCTCGAAATGAGAATGAAATGCTTCCGGCATGGTGGTTGGATCTCGCCACCCTGGTGGGTACGCGAAGAGGTGGGGGGGGGGTCTGGCTTCTCCCATCGATGGTAGTACGTACTTCCTTAGGGAAGGGTTGTACCGTGGCTGGTGATGGCCCATAGGACGACTCAACCTCAGTTCCCGCCAATGCTGCTGTTGCGACGGTCCAGCCTTTCATTATTTAATATCCGTGTGCCTTCGGGCGTGTCGGAGAGTCAATGATATGACTTACATAGATAAATGCGTGATAACAAGAGGATGGTCAACTGCTTTGTGAAAATGAAAAAATAGTAAATTAGAAATACAAAATAAATGAATGATATGTAATTGTTTTCTTGAGTCGAATAACAAAAAGACAAAAAATGTAAAAGATGATTTATCATTTCTTTGATATGATACATACAACATTAATCGGAGAAATAGAAGATAAATGCAATTGGATGTGGGAAAAAAAATTGAGAACAACTTTTTAAAAATATTATTTCCTAATTTCCAGTAATAGATTCCATTATTTAAAAACGTTTTCATTGTTTCATCAATTATTTTATAATGTGAATTACGTCTATTATTGCATTCTAAAGAAATATTCTATATAACCCTTAACTAGGAAAGTAAAAATTTAGGATTTAACTGGGGAGTTTGACTTGCTGTCTACGAGATCAAAATTTCTTTACACCCAAATTAAATTTTATAATAATATATTAGTATGAAAATCAGCAAATATATTCTGCAGATATTTTTCTTAATATATAAATATCTTTCTGAAATTTTTCAAAATGTATTAGTAATTATGTAAAAAAGTAATTAGTAATTGCGTTTGAACACAATTTTTTTACGCATCCTTTTTTTTATCGGCATCATTTCTAAGCATAAATTTGTAAACATTCACATCACGGTTTTCAATGGCTTTTCAAACATACAGGTTAAGTACTAGTTTATAAATTTACCGGTAAATACTTTAGACTTTTCTCTTGGAATATTTATATATTTTAGAAATTTTTCAAAATACATCATCACTAGAAAAATTAAGTATATTTGAACATACATATCAGAATCAGTCGAATACGAAATTTCATCTAAAAAATCATCTGTACAATTATCCTCATCACTAAAATTGCTTTCATAACGAGGATCAGTAGATTATATGATATTTCGAGGACCAAGTTTAAGAGCCATCTATTAAGCTTCGTATAATACTGGAACACTAAAAGGGAGGAGCGGTTTCACTGACGTCGAGCAAAGAAATAGTTGAAATATTTAAAAACGCATTCACTCAAACCAGTTGAAGAAGTGCACGTGTATTTAAGGTCACGGAACAGGAAACTACAGGGTCAATTGAGGTAAACATAGAATAAGGGTGTCCATCCTTAGTTCCACAGTTAAGGTTTAATATCTGGATAGTTTACAAAAGGAATAAAAAATGATTACAATACCGTTAAATTTAGATTAATGTCTTGCTCATTTAAGTTTTCAATAGCGCTAAGAATCTGGTCTCCATTAGAAAGGTCCATGTACTAAATGAACAGAACACGTGTAAGACAATTAAAGATAGCATTGCTTCAATGTCTGACAATTGAACTGAATCATGGACAGGAAGTAATATCTAAGGATATAAATGAAATTAAATATACCCATCTAAATGAGGCTGTTCACTTAGGCTATTAGTATGTAATAAAGCAAAATAACCCTTGATACAAAAACCACCTATAACAAAACAAAACAAAAATGATGAACAGTCTCAAGGGGAAAAAAGTTTATATAAAAGACTTAAACTAAATAGATTTTAATTTTGCACTACTTCTCAGCCTCACAGAGTCCAAGGTTTTTACCTTAATTAAACTATTTTTCAGAATTCTGGGATAAAATATATTTCTTTTTTAAGCTTTTTTTTTGGTATGCTTTGTTTTAGAACTCCGTTTTTTACCGCTGCTATTATAATTAAGAAAGAAAATTTACTTTCAATAATCGACCAAAAAGAAATTAATTTTAATTGATAAAAAATTTCCTGGTAACCACTTTAAATGCATAATGAAATTGGTTAAGGATGTATTTTCTCAGTTTTCTTCTATAAATAACACACTAATAAAATTAAAAGCAAGAATAAACTTAGAAAATATATTCTTTTTTTTTATGAAAATTTTATAAAACAGATTTTACTTTATCTTTTTTTTTTTTTTTTTCCTGAACGGTAGCGTATTACTGAAGTTATTTTATATAAAAGAATAAAAACAATAAAGTTTAAAAATAAAATGCACCGTTTTCTATATATAAAATATTTTTCCATCTAAATGTATAAAGTAACCAAAATATCAAAATAAACAAGTGTTGATGGAAATTGATCCAAGCGAATTATATATGAAATCTTACTGCAAATGGAATTTTCATCTCATAGCAACGTAATTTCTTTATGATGTCATTAGGGTACTTCATCATTTTAACTTCCATATATTTCATTAAAAAAATGAATTTCTACTTTTCATTATATTTATAAAAGTGTGTTTTTAAAAAGAAACTTTTTCATTACATTTTAGACTTTGATTAACTATTTTATTTGATTAATTATTTTAATTGATTAATTCTTTACATATTTCGTTATAAATATTAAACAGTCCTATAAAAAATGAAATTCGAAGTTCTTGTCCAAAACATCAAAGCAAAAAGATATTTTAGGCTTGATTCAGCCTTTTCCTTTCATTTTTTTTAAATAGATATTTAGACTAATAAACTAGACAGCATAGACAGTTAACTTCATTAAACCGCACAGCGAATAAGTGAAAGTAACTAAAACGTTGAGAAATGCTGTGAAATTTAATTAAAAATATAAGAAAGAATTATTAATCACAGGGATAAATGTTGTTTGGGAATAAGATACTGAAATGTGTTCTGAATTTTAAAGTTGTAGCAAGTCGAATATTGTGAAATAAAGTGTTCAGAAGTTACTGACGAAATTTTTTAAAAATCTTTCTTCTTTAAACTGATAATAAATTTTTATTTAGAATTTATACTTTAAATTTAAGAAACTTTTGTTACTGAGCATATAATACTCAAAAATAATTATATGCTGAATTACGTTTCTATTAGTCCAACGATTTGTCTGGTAGAACGCGTTCTATGAATCTTTTATTTTTCACATATATGCATGTCACAATTTCCAGATATCATGTCAGCATGAAAGCATTATCCTGTAATCTGCTTTGTTTAGTGCCAGAAATATTTCACATATTTTGACTGTATACACTGATCTCCTTTCAAATATGAAAGACATTTTCTTTTTTAGTTCTTTTGAGATTCTTTGAGTAGCTAAATTACCAAATATTTTGTTATGAATTCATTGATTTATTAGTAAGTTACCTTTCTTTGTGCAATTGTTCATGATTTTTGGCTCTCTCTTTTTCTCTGTATCACTGATTGAATGAACTTTATGGCATGAATAGTTTTTGGCATAAATTACCGTTTACACCTCATATAACTTATAGAGCTTTATGCACATGAATAGTTTTTGGCAAAAATTACCGTTTACACCTCATATAACTTATAGAGCTTTATGCACATGAATAGTTTTTGGCAAAAATTACCGTTTACACCTCATATAACTTATAGAGCTTTATGCACATGAATAGTTTTTGACAAAAATTACCGTTTACACCTCATATAACTTATAGAGCTTTATGCACATGAATAGTTTTTGGCAAAAATTACCGTTTACACCTCATATAACTTATAGAGCTTTATGCACATGAATAGTTTTTGGCAAAAATTACCGTTTACACCTCATACAACTTATAGAGCTTTATGCACATGAATATTTTGAATGGACCTAAAATTTATCAGCCTTCTTCTTGGTGTAAATGGGCTGCAAAAAAACATTGTTATCTCTTATGACTGTAGAATAATATAGCCAAATGGCATCACTGGCAAAGAAATAAATAATCTATGAGATCAATGTAAGAAATGCTCCCTATGAAACAGAACATGGTTGGTGGAGTAGAATAATATAGCCAAATGGCATCACTGGCAAAGAAATAAATAATCTATGAGATCAATGTAAGAAGTGCTCCCTATGAAACAGAACATGGTTGGTGGAGTAGAATAATATAGCCAAATGGCATCACTGGCAAAGAAATAAATAATCTATGAGATCAATGTAAGAAATGCTCCCTATAAAACAGAACATGGTTGGTGGAGTAGAATAATATAGCCAAATGGCATCACTGGCAAAGAAATAAATAATCTATGAGATCAATGTAAGAAATGCTCCCTATGAAACAGAACATGGTTGGTGGAGAAAGAAATAGTAATTCTGACCTCATAGTCGGATGAGGTAGAATCATTCTTTTTTGTCTGCGTATGAAGTTAGGACTAAAACAGTCTTTGTTTTGTAAAGATATAAGAAACTTAATCACTTCGCTAGATGAAAATAAAACTTAAATTTTTTGAGGTTTTTAAAATCAGATAGCTGCTAAATAATCTTGATTTCATAAGTTGCTTTTAAAGGATGGATCAAAAAACAGTATCCTTCTCCTGTATTCTATTGTTATGTTTCTGAAGATTTTTTAGTCTGAACATTTATTTGATTTAGTTAACAATTTAGATACCTTCGTTATTTTATTAACACATGCATTGTTATCACAGTCATTTATACAAATTCTTGATTTACTTTTGTACAATTATAATCTGAACGAAGATAATCGGTTATTTAATGACATGAATATAATAGATAATAAATACTAGGGAAATTGAAACAATCATATGCTGGCAGAATACAGTATAAATCTACAAATAAACTGCTTAAACGAAACTCAATCTAAAATGTCAGATACATACAGGTTTAGCTATAGAACAACATTTTTTCGTTAGCTTTTACATTCTCTTTCCATTTCTAATTTGTATCTGAGCTGTGTAAATTAATATAAATTATGCTTATTTTCAGTTCAAAACGTAATAAGGATGCAGTATTTTTTAATTTATGGATTGCACTTAAGACTTGAATATGTTAAAGTAAATAATCATTCTATCATACCTAAGAAACAAGTGAGGGGTGAAAATTAATTTCATGTTTGTTTTCGGCTTAAGAAATATGCATAAAATTCTATTTTAAAACTCTTGCACCAAAGTGGCGGATAAATAATTACCCATTCAGTATTTTCTTAAATTCTCTACTAAATGGTGATTCAGATATGAAATCAAATTTGCATTCAAATCAATAAATTAGCTGGAAATAAAAATCTGAAAGTATAAATTATTATACTATTATTAAGTACACATAATTTTACAAATTGCTGGGATATATGGTTTTAGAATGTAATGCTAAAATTGTTTATGGTTATGGCTGAAATCGATTACGAAGTCCTATATTTGTATAAATAAAATAATTAAATTGGATACAAAATAATTTATTTTATTTCCTCGTATAACTAGAATGCCAAACAAAAGAATATTTATTAAAAGAAAAATAATTCGTTATTAATAAATGAATTGTTTTACATTTCGTAGAATATTATAAATTTGGCAAAACAAGATCTGTCATCAAAGCAGTACTGTTTATTTCAGAAAACTGAGTTAATTACCCCTGGACGATTTTACCAAGCAAGATACGCGTTACATCAGATAAGAGCATTTCCAGAATTCTTTATTATGCGTTCTCCACTATAAGATACTGTTAGGAATCCCTAAAATTAAAAACATTAGACAATGAAAAAAATTCTCTAATACTTGCATCGCACAGCGAATTAGTCTCATTGTAAAGAAGAGGGATTTGCAGATATTTTAATGGAAACTGAGTCACTAACACGAATTTGGCGATTTTGGCGACAAAAATTAAAATTCTAAAGAATATAATAATTAAAGTGATTGAGCCTATTAGGAACCAAGTTTTAGAGATCCTTCTAGAATATTCGATAGGGTATCATAATCTATATCAACGCTTGAAGCTGCAGTAAAGTCAATTAATATTCAAATCAGTTCACCTCTTTGAGTGAATGATCACTGAGCGAACTCTTTAATTATATAGCAGTGAACGCTATATAGAGCTATGTTATTCTTCATATACACTTCAATTGCGTATTCTTTACCCGTGTTTCGGGGAATAAAATATTATTTTGTTTTAACTTGTTAAACTACCACCAGAGACAATCTTAAAAAAATGCAAGAAAAGCTTCTGACATGATTATTGGTTTTCGTCATCCTGATGGGTACAAAAATAGTGTAGGGGTAGCTACTTCCTGCCAATGGCGGGAAATGCAAGTCTGTACTGTGGGAGAGTCTGTACTGTGGATGGTGATGTTTTAAAACTCAATCATAATTCCCTCCAATGTTGTCGCGGAGTTCCAATCATTCGAATATATCGGAATGCATTCAGACGGGCATTCAATTATTTACAGTAGCTACGCCAAGTAATTCCAGCCAAAATGGAGTTTATTATATTGATAAATAAATGTATAATCTCCTGATTCATTTTTCTTTTCACCTCCCCCCACCTCCATTTTTTGTAAAATCAACCCTCTTAGGGCATGCGCAAAGTAGTAAAGATTTTCCATGCCTGAGAATCGGCATCATGCTTACAATTTCAAAACAATATGTCATCATTGCTTACCTAAATGTATCTCATCTTTAATCCTCTGCAAATGCTATAATATACGACTGATACTTTTGAAACTCATAGTATCAAAAGTATCAGAGAGTCAGTATATCATTAAATTCATATATCATATATCAAAAGTATCAGTATATCATTAATTTCATATATCATATATCAAAAGTATCGGTATATCATTAATTTCATATATCATATATCAAAAGTATCAGTATATCATTAAATTCCTATATTATATATCAAAAGTATCACTATATCATTAATTTCATATATCATATATCAAAAGTATCGGTATATCATTAATTTCATATATCATATATCAAAAGTATCAGTATATCATTAAATTCCTATATTATATATCAAAAGTATCACTATATCATTAAATTCATATATCATATATCAAAATATCAGTATATCATTAAATTCATATATCATATATCAAAAGTATCAGTATATCATTAAATTCATAGAAAAAAAATTAGAAATGTAACCTTTTTTCCACAAATTCGTTTAAGATTATTTACTAAAATAAGCAATAAAAATATTTATTTCCACTTAATATTTAAAATGTACTTCAGTTTATCGAGGTAAATACTTAAAATAAGCATCATTTGCATTTATTTCAGTCAACCTAAAATGCTGAAATACGAGTTTTTTCCGAATTCGAGAAGCATAAATTTGAAGATACAAATGGAGAAATAATATTCCTATTTATATTCTTCCCTCGAAGTGCTTTTATGATGAAGCATCACATTTCTTGCATCGTGCATGCGAAGCACGATTTGGGAAGCACTCTACAGTGGAGGTCTGTTTTAACCTCCATCTGTTTTCATGAAATATTCTTCCGATCGTATTTTATTTTCTGATTTCAGATTGTGAGTTAACTTTAAAGTGATGGCAGAGTCTGCAAATGTGTATATATATTCAGATTGCGTAAATGCGCATTTTCTCTGTATTAGTATTTGATTTTATGGATAAATTTTGGATCTTTTGATGTAAGTGGAGAATCGATTTAGCTTTTATTTCCATTTAATTGAAGTATTGTGAATGATTGTCCAGATTTTGAAGTTAAATTTGTTTTCGTTTTGGATTTGGAAACAAAGATTTTGGGTCTAAGTTTAAATTGACAATTCAAAGGACGCATGTTGAGTAAATTAATAATCACGCAATATATGTCATAGCCACCGAATGTATGCTATTTTGTACTCTAGGCCGTATCTTACACTTATTATGAGGTTATTTTTAAAATATTGTATCATAAACTAAAACTGACCGGAGTATAATAAAAAAGTGGACATATATTTCTGATTTTTTTCTGTATTAGTTTCAGATTTCAGGGGTAAATTCTAAATATTTTTTAACTCATGTATAAAAAATAAGACTCAAAATAAGAAATTAAAAAAAGCAAATAATCCAGTAATCAATATTATAATTCAGAAGCAAACGATTGGATTTCATTAATGATTTCAATTGTAGCATTAAAACATTTTTTTTATGCAAACGTCTATAGTTTTTTTTTATCTTTAATGAATATTTAACTTTCATATTCAGATTATCAGTGTAATATACATATGGCTGAGTTCCATCCATAATACAAATTTCAAACCATCCTCATTTTCCTGCAATCTTTTGGGAATTCCGAATAACATAGGCGTAAAATTAAATCAGATGAACTTAATTTCTATTGTCCTGTTTACCACTATTTCATTTCAAAGAATGTTGGCAGCTTTTTAGATGAAAAAAATCTGGTACAAGTTGTTACTATGTTGCTTTTTTATGTAAGCTAAAAAATTAATAAGTCTAAAAACAAAAAATAAACTAATAAAACAAAAGAAAAAATAATCCAGTTGCCCAGTTCCACCCAAAGAAAAGGAAGAATGGGTGCCATCAGTGCATTTCAGTTGCAGCATTCCAGCAACTACTCTTCTCGCACGAAAACTTTTATCTCTATCAGATTACTCGGATTTGCAAGAACTGAGGCTACAATCTTCTGGAATTCTTTACCAAAAGAGGTGTCGTTTTATTTTTTTCACTCCCCTTCTTTTCTTTTTCATCTTTTTTCTTTTGTTTCTTTCGAAATATAGTCCCATCTCCTAACGAATTGATAGAAACAGAGTTTTTCCGTTCCTAATGCCTCTCTCCAGGAGTAAAGACAGGATTAAGGACTTGTCGTTTATATCGATTTTTCTGATAATTTTGTCCTTTCTAGAAGATGGAAAGTTCGAGAAAAATTTTTTAGTTCGTTTATCTGGAGGTATGATAAATTGGAATAATTTGGCTTCCCATTCTCATGTTTCGAATATATATAAAAAAAGAGTTGAAGAAAAGAAGTAATCAATTTGGTTCATGAAATACTTTTTTTCTTTTCCAAGAGAAACAGTTTTTCTTTATTTCGCTATAAAGAAGCATTTTTGAAATATTTTCAAATTCTTTTGCACCATTTATGGAACTCTTATGTACATCAAAGTTTCTTTCCTCAATAAAACTTGTAGTCAGTAAGATGAGAAATATCAGTTTGATAAAAAAATTAGTTATATTTTGTTATTTTTTACACTCATATACATTCAGCTCCAGAAATTAATATGATTACTTTAAAAGCAGTAAAAGTTAGGATTGGTTCAAACTTTGAAATATTTTCATTTTTTATGCACCTCTTATAAATACCTCTTTTGTATTAGTCTTTCTTCTCTCAATAAAGTTTATCATCAGTAAGATGAGATATATCAGTTTGATGGAAAAAAAATTAGTTATATTTTATTATTTCTTACACTTATATAAATGCACTTCCAGAAATTAATATGATTTCCCCCTACTTTAAAAATAGTAAAACTTAGGGTAGGTTCAAGCTTTGAAATATTTTCATTTTCTGATGCACCTCTTATGGAGCTTTTGTATCAGTCTTTCTTTCCTCAATAAAGTTTATCATCAGTATGATGAGAGATATCGATTTGATAGAAAAAAAGTAATTAAATTTTATTATTTCTTATATTTATATACACTCAGTTTCAGGAATTAATATGAATACCCTTAATGTGAATATGAATACCCCTAATGTAAAATTAGTAAAAATTCATGTTGTTTGAAACTTTGCATCAGGTACGAAAAAGTATCAACTAAATTAAACTGATGCTGGTAAGTATCATGTTTTCGGTATCAATTTTACAGACTCTATTGATATCTATAGGCAACATCTTGTTCTGTTTATTTTCGGTCGGGTCTTACTGAATTACATAGTTCCACTGATTCTATTCTACTGGTGCAAAATAGCAATTTTGTTACAATATATTCACGATATCGTACGCATTCAGAATATTAAAATACTTCAGGGAGATATAAAAATAATGTGCTGAAAGTGTAATCTACCTTTCTACCTCGGTAAACGCGATTAGCAGAAATATTTTTTCAGCTGGCTACATATTATTTTGAATTTGTAATATTACTTCACTGGTAAGGAAGATAATTTTACGCATATATTTGATAATGCTGAATAGATATAAGGTCGGTTACCTTCGGACTTGGAACTAATTTGTTGATTTTGATGACAAATATGATATGCTCCCGAAATTTCTAGAACATTGGGAATGTCTTTAAGGACTGAGGATACAATAATTTTCTTGAACATTATTCGCCATTGTCATGAAAACTATAAAATGCCGAGAAATTGAGTTGCTGTCAGTCAGTATATAGTAAGTAGTGAGTGGGTAGTAGAGTCAGCTCAAGTGAGTAAAGATTTGAGAAAGCAGACGTTTCAAGAGATGAGGATAGTTGAGCAAACTATCTCTCTCCTTCGAGTTTTCTCTGGGCCTTTCTGTTGTAATGGTGGTTTATAACTAATTGTCGATTGTGTACTGTTGTTTACTGCAGGTCCTGTTGTAGTGCACGTTTCGGCCTTGCATTACAGCTATTCTATTTTCGTGTATAATGACGCATCGTCGTTTATTATTGATCCTGTTAGACTGAATGGATATTTGGATTAAATTTCCTATAACAGTATATATATTACCACTTATCATTACTTAGAAAAAAAGTATTGTTAATGCATTTTCTTATCTTTTCTTGGAAAACTTATTATGTATAAAGAAATCTGACCGGATTTTCAGTCAATATATGGATTATACATTAAAAACATTTAAATTGAAGAAAATAGATGACTCCAGCAATAGAATTATTGTTAGTAAAATAATATTAACACAAGTAGAAATTAAATGTTGAACATGAATAGAATTTTCAAAACATAAGTATTTAAATTATATACATAAAAAGAAAATATTCGTATTTTTAAATCTTTATGTATGAAGAAGCACATAAAAAAAATAAAAATTTAAATCTGACTGTCAATCTTTTAAATTTTATGAAAGTACTTACTTTTTAATGATGGTTTTCAAATCAAACGAAGCTCTGCATGAAAATTAATAATCAAAACTATAGGCAATTAGAAGTTAGGGCAAGAACAAGAATATTTAAAGATAATTCTTCTTAATACAAAATATTTAATGTATTCTGATGTGAGAGGAATAGTTTACCAATTACATCAGAAATGAAAATATCAAGAAAGAGTATCAAATTTAATCGAATATCAGTATCAAACTGATACAGCAAAATCGAGTGTTAATCCATTTCGAATAAAATTCCTGCACTGTTTGAATTTGTCCTTATCTTAGTTACATAATTAATATAATTGTTGTATTGATAACTTATTAAGAATTCCTCTTTCATCTATACATAACAGTTGTATATCACAATAAGCCTATAAAGCATTACCACAAGCAAAATTCTAAGGTATACCATTCACATATCAGTTTCAAAATCGAGGCAGAAATATATCAGTTTTAGCATCCAGCAACGAACTTTGTATAAGTATAGAAAGTTTAAAAAAATGTATTTTTAAACAAATTGTGCAATACTGATTTTATGGAATACAAGTTAAAATCCACACTGTGCATTTGCTTGAAAAACAGTATCAACCTTGTATGATCTCAGACAGTAAGCTTCCTGAACATTTACTTTAGGTATACAAAAGAAGTATTGTTGATGCAGCATCCTATTTGCATGTATATGCTATTGCCCATAAGACTTTTATATTTGCTATTCATGCAATAGTTGAACTATTGTTGGTCCATTAAACAGGTATTTTATAAATTAATTTGTTGTTGCCTTTAGTCACTGACAAAAATATCTCTTTTAGTAGTTCGTTCTTTGCATTCCTCACCTTATGTCCTATTGTGAAAAAGTGTTATTTCTATATGCCTGACCAACTCGTAAATTCTGCAGGTGATCTATTAAAACACCCTGTATATTATGCATACTATTTTTATCTCCGCACTTAGAATGAATAAATTTATTGTTGGAGTTAAAAATCAAGAAATATTACCTCAATCGCAAGTTGAAAAAAATTAGAATTCTTATTTATTACAAGTGACTTTTCTTAATATCTTTTTATATTACTTATGCTTTTATTTTGAGAAAAACATGATTGTAATTTTTGATACTAAGGAATTGCAAATCCGTTCCTGCTTTATATTTCCTTCGTATGTTTGGAGCTATTACAGTTATTATATCATCAGCTGATTTCTTAAGATTATTTCCTTTAACGATTCTTATTTATTGGTGTTTTTATAACCATACTTCACTTATTGTATTTTCTCAGTGCACTGCCATATTGATTGCAAATGATAAATGTCCAGAAAAATAACTCCATAAAGAAATCACTATCGAAATTCTAGGCATTGAAATCTAAACCATAAATTCCAATGGAAATACATTATCATATTCAGTAATGGAAGTCTTGGAGCTCGAAATTTAATTTCGAAAAAGGTTGAACGTACTTATAGGCTTGGTAAATGTCAATTTCAAATGTTAGAGATTAAAAGTATTCTCCTTAATGTAGGTAATTGATTCTAAAATATTTTGCCCAGAAAATTCTTAAAATGAAAGATAACTTCACAAACGGTTTTTTTATTCTTAAATTAATGCCAACATTTGCAGTTATAATATTTGCAATTTGTAGATAAGCATTATTGATATATACTCTCAAACTAAGATCAACAGAATTACTGATATATATTTTCAAACTAGGATGAATTGAAACCTAATCAAAATTAAGTACTGTTACATCTAGAGCAATTAAAAAGTAATTAAGGAAATAAACAATTTAAAAATATCTTTGTAATAAAATACAAATTTTTTGAAATTCATTCTGTACAGATTCTAACTCGTTAAGTAGTACACAATTTATAAAATTTACCTTACAATTTATACAGGAAGAAATAATTTACCTAGAAAGTGATGCAGCGGTTTTAGATAGAATAGAAGAGTAAAGATATCTTTGAAAGTTTAAATATCCATGTTGTTATTCTATGACTATGGAAGTTCTTATTTTTAAGAAATAACAATATTATTTGAAATATTACTAAGATCCCAAAAAATGGCACCTTTTGTTAATAATTGGAAGAAACAAACAATTCATCTTTCTAGATGAAACAATGACAATCAATAGTCAGTTAATTTAAAAAAAAAAAATTGAAACTAAATTCATTTCTCTCTTTTACAAAAATAGCATATATTAACATAAAAATGTAATAATATATTACCTAGGTAATGTAATAATATATAGTTAATAATATGTTATCTATATTACCTTAACATAAAAATGTTATAATATATTACCTAGGTAATGTAATAATATATAGTTAATAATATATTATCTATATTACCTTAACATAAAAATGTTATAATATATTACCTAGGTAATGTAATAATATATAGTTAATAATATATTATCTATATTACCTTAACATAAAAATGTTATAGAATATTACCTTTCTTTTAGAAAACGTATACTAAATATTTCCTTTTAAAATCTTATTTAGTATCTCAATGAGACTATAAATTATTATAGAGAAGAAATAATATCAAGAGACAGCTAAACATCTAACATTCTAAGATTAAAAATTAATGTATAACAATTCAAATTTTTATTATCAAATAAACTAGTTTCTTTTCTTTTTCTTTTTAACAAAAGGATTTTCTTTAATCATTGAAAACCGTAATACTATATATTATCCTCCAAGTTTATAATAAATATTTCCTATTAAAATTCTATCTTGGTCAGACTATAAAACGTAATGATTAAACACAACAATTAGATATCGAAACCCTAATTCTTCCTCTCTCTAACCTCAAAGCTAATGTTATCTTTATTATTTTTATTAAATAAATTATTTCCTTTGCTCTTTTTTCCAAAATAGAATTCATAAACATTGAATTAATTATACTCAATTGCCCTCCAACTTTATTATAAATATGTCCTTTTAAAATCTTATTCTGTGTCAAATTATAAATTATAATGTCTGGACATAACATTTATCGAAACATTTAACTCTTTTTCCCTCTAACTTAAAACTAATGTTATCTTTAATTTCTTTATCAAATAAATTATTTCTTTTGCTCTTTTTTATAAAAAAATAAATCTATAAGCATTGAAATAATTATACCATATAGTCTTTCAACTTTATAATAAATATGTCATTTTAAAATCTTATTCTGTTTCAAATTATAAATTATAATGTCTAGACATAACATCTATCGAAACATTTAACTCTTCTTATCTCTAACTTCAAAACTAATGTCATCTTTAATTTCTTTATCAAATAAATTATTTCTTTTGCTCTTTTTTTATAAAAATAAAATCAATGAACATTGGAATAATTATACCATATTGTCTTCCAATTTTATAATAAATATGTCCTTTTAAAATCTTATTCGGTGTCAAATTATAAATTATAATGTCTAGACATAACTTCTATCGATACATCTAATAGCATTCTAAGCTGAAAATTATTGTTATATTTTAAATTTTCTTATCAAATAAATTAATTCCCTTTCGTCTTTCAAACAAAACTGTCAACGATAAACTTTGAAATGTCTAATAATACTACATTGTCTTCCATGACTATAATAAATATGTATTTTTCAAATCTTATTTGGTGTCATACTATAATTTATAATGTCTAGACATAACATCTTTTGAAAGATCTTTACTTTTAAGCTTAAAATTATTGCTGCATTTTAAATTTTCTTATCAAATAAATTAATTTTCTTTCGTTCGTTCATTATTTGAGAATGTATTTCGTGAGGCTCTAACAAAACTTATTTAGTGCCGGAAGCAGCAGTTTATCATCACTACAAGTCCAGATAAAAACAAAGTTAATAACATTATACTGGAGAGAAAACAGAATCAGATAAAGGCTCTCTCCACTGCACTAGACTAAAGCCAGATAACCTTGAAGTTAGAGATCTCCGATGATTTATACTGAAGATCAAGGCATACTGTAAGTCCCCGTAATCCTCTTTCCTGCTCAAACATAAGATAACTTCTTCGATCGGATCCTATCTCGTGCTCTTCAATTCAGGAATTATACCATTGTATCTTTTAGACAAAAATACTAGCTTAAAATAATACATAGTATTTTTTGTAAACATTTGTTTTATTAGTGAGATTTTTTTCTGTGGACTCAATTAGAGAAATTTTATCATAAATTTGACATTTTCTTAAAAAAAAGAAAAGAAAATAATTTTTCGTCAATTAGTTTAATGCAAAATCATTATACAAAGTTATCCAAATCAAATAGTTAGTATTTAAATACAAGATGTTCAAAAATTCTTGACTGGATCAAAACCAAATTTTCAGCACATATTCTCCTGAGTATGCAGTTTCAATTTCAGATAAGAAAGGAAAGATATTTCGTATTTTTGCTGATGCGGGAACCAGCCAAAAACTTTCTCGCGTACATTCTAATAAATATGTCATACCAGAGAACACTTGAAATGGCATTGGCGTACATAAGCTACGAAATATTAATTTTGGCGTGGATTTAGCATTTTCACTGAATCTATCGTCTCATCCTTGGTATTTGCTTGGCGATTAATCCCTGGCATGCGATTAATAGTATAAAATCGAATTTATGTTTTAGGCGCGTTTATTATTATTTGTTCTTATTAAAAAATGTGAAACTTTGAGGGTCAGAAAAAAATCAATCTCATATATTTTGTTAAAAATGATTTTTGAATATAATTAATATTCTTTGAATTTTAAGAATCCTTTTTTCTATTAAAATTTCTAATGACTTGTTAATATATATGCTACTGCCAATGCGAATAATCGGTTATTATTAATACTAACCGGTTGTATTTAATAATAACTAAACTGTTTAGTATTAATAATGACCGTAACATATCTAAATCAAATCTTAAACTTATAATTGAAAACTAAATTAAAAATCACTACCCGCATTAAAGCATTTTGCAGATTTTATAGAAATTCTAATCGTTAAGATATAATATAAACGCAGAAAATCTCAGAATGTAATTCCTTAAACAACAATTAAAAATGAACTAAAAATGATTAAATGCAATAAATGGAATTTGAAACATTTTGTAAATTTCCTTTCGTGTTTCCGTAATTTTATTATTTGGAGTTATATATGTTTTCAAAATGTTTGAGATCATTATTTTAAATTAAGTGAAATTATATGTAATTTTTATTTCATGGCAGAATGTAAGAGTTTTGAAATAGTATCACAACGATTATTTACTTTTTATTTAAAAGCGTTTTTAAATTTCTTGTAAATAGATAAAATCAGTAAAACCGATTTGTTTGAAAAGAAATTTCACGAATGGATTAAATCAGTCACACAAAAAAATCAGAAAGGTGTTGCTGAAATCTCTGCTAAATTGATACATCATTAATTATGATTTTTGTCAAAAATGTTAGTAAAAAATCAAACGATAATTTAAGTAATTAGCTGCATTATCGTTTTCGCAATTTAAAATTCTTAAAAATAATAAATTTTAAGAAAATGTATTTCTTTTTGAATGATGGAAAATAATTAGTGAGTACTTTAAATAATATTTATTAATCTGAAAAAAAATACTTCTTTCATTTATTATTACATTTTTATTGCTGATGACTGGGCGGGCAACAAATATTATTTATGTATTGCTGTTACTTAATATACAAATATAAGAGATAAAAATACTTTTTTTTGATGATTTGAAATGGCGTCAAAAATTATAAAAAAAATATAGATCATTCTTTTCGAATCACTCGATCTACATCATTAATCTCTTATAATAACATTCATAAAATAAAAATAATAAAAAACGAATCGTAGAAATTATGAACAAATTAATACGAAATAAACTAAGAGTATCGCTATAAAAATATGTTTGTAGAATAAATAGCATTTCTTTTTTTTCTATTATTTAAACTTTCATAAGCTATTTGGAATGCTTAATTATAGATCATGAAGATTAGAATGATGTTTGAAAGATTTTTCTTAAACTGCTAAAATATGTGTCGTGACAAATGATTTTAATTCCCTGGTAAGTTAAGAAAAAACGGAACAATAAATTTAGAGAATTCTTTTTATGTTTTGTAATAAAAAAAACATTTGAACTACAATAAATGATAAAGAAATAATCATCCGTTAATTGGACATAATTTATGATCTTAACAAAAGTCATCACTAAATTAAAATTCAAACGATTAATTAGGAGAGAAACAACTAAATTACTACTTGTTTTTTAATATTAAACAGAAATATCAGTCTGCTGGGTTTTTTTCATTGAAATGTTAATCATAACTTAAAAAGAAAAAAAAAACACCCAACAATAATGAGCATTCTCTTAACTTTGATTTATTCACAATATTTTATAGAGACTTATAGCAATACACAATAATTTATTGCATATGTACAGGATTATCAATTTAATTTCAACCGCAATACAGCGAATTTGAATGTGTCTTTATCGAAACTTCATCATTTTACCGCCAACCGTCATAACGGTATTTTCGTGAAGATTTCAGCAGTTGGCGAAATTTCATGAGGTTGGCGACGATCTTACCATAATCATAAATCTAACCAATGAATGCGACTAAGATCAGATTGATACAATTTTCTGTGTTAAAAATAAACAAACTACAAGGGGTGTCCAAATATAAATTTACGAAACGACACAGTGGGTATAAATGAAGACTTTATTCAAAGTATACACCATAGACCTGAGACAACGATCCCATTGATAAAAGAGCCGAAGTATTCCTTGTTCCCAGAATTCATGTAGCCGTGACGAGACCCAGTCCTTCACAGGGTGCTTGAGTTCGTCATCCCAGTTGAAGCGCTTCCCTTTGAGATGTTTTTTTTTTCAGGGGTCCAAACACATGAAAATCGCCGGGCGACATGTCCTGGGCTGTAGAGCGGATGGTCGAGCTACTCCCACTTGAACTTGGCCAGTTCCGCGTGTGGGACCCTGGAGACATGTGGATGCGCGTTATCATGGAGCATAGCCACACCCTCCTTGAGTAGCCCCGGTTTTTTTGTTCTCGATGGACCTGCGTAGTTTTCAAAGTGTCTCAAAGTACATTTCGGAGTTAATGGTTCTTCTGTGCTCAAGGAATTCTGTCTTCACATGCACTGTTACGTCCATGCGAAGACAGAATTCCTTGAGCACAGATTTGGGCGGTGTTCTTTATAAGAACCTCTGCTCTCTCCTGTGCATACTCCGATATGCGCCGGAGACTCCAATCGCCCCACTAGATGTCTCACTACGTTCTTCCTTAGCGGTATAGTCAAATATGTTAATGGTTAGGTTGTTACGTTTCGCACCTTTTCATGTGCACACCCCTTGTATTTTCAAAATCTTGAATCTTACGATTTATCTTTATTTTGATAGATATTTTTTTTTTGTACTTCTATATAATAATAATGCTTTTTAATTATTTTCGTTTCCAATTATTTTTCTTAATATTTTATTTAATATATTTTATTATTTATTATCCTGTTCTTTCTTTGTTATGATAATAGCTTTTTTGAATGAAAGATATTTATGTATATAGCTATTTTTCGGTTATCTTTACTTTCATTATTTTCGGTAGAAACTTATATGCAGACTAAGTAATAAAATCATACAATTGGTTAACTGACAACATATCTAATAGAATCAAATTTTTGTCAAAGCCTTATATATATATATAATTATTTATTTTGACAAGCTTTGTAAGGAAAAAAATATATTGCCACATCAAAAGTTTTTCGTTCGAAATACTGCTTTCAATTTAATACCAAAAGGGACTCGGTCAAAGACATCAAAAATTCATTTTAAGTGTAGTCCTAACAGAGAAAATAAAAATGCAAAGCTTATATTTCAGATACATATAAATATGACAAAAATGAAAATAAATAATTTTAATTTTCAGCTATAAGAATTAAATATTAAAACTGTTGTTTTCGAACCAATTTTCTCTTAACTGCAATTTCTCTTTAATGAAGCATTGACAATTTAATAATGAAAACCAATAATAGTTAATAATAGATGAAATGTATTTTCGATTAGTCTTTTTTATAAAATATAATACTAAAAAATATTGAGTTGAAGGCCTTTGCCAGTATTTGCGGAAAATTGAAATCATATCTTCCCAATTAGTAATGAAATGCATTAAATAATACACAAAATATTTTATTAGATAAGGATTCACTATGTTTTAGGATATTTTACTATTCCACCTTTTCAAAAAGTTTCTGGCAGAATGCTTGTTTGTGAGCCTCATATGTATTCATTTTTCTTCTTCAGAAAACTTCGCAAAGAATGGGACAGATGGTAATCCGAAAATGCCAAGTGGTATAAAACAGTCCAGCCAAGCTCTAACAAATTCTGCCAAGCAGCCAAATACACATACGATCTGATTTTCTGCCTAGGGACTGATCAGTCCTTTACGATTGATCAATTTTGGTCGTCTCTGGTAAATGACTTGCTCCAAACTCAACAGCAATTTACTATGTTTGTCCGAATAAATAGTTTGGTTAAATGCAGTTAACTCGTGACAGATAATACCCTTCTAATCCCACTGAAACAGAATATATAACTTTAGAAAAGGGATTTCGATATTTGATGTGACTCATTGTGCATTTGAATAACTTCATACAGTTTTTCACAAACTTTTCTTAATTATCCTTTTGCGACCATTGTCATTCGTTTTTAAAACGAATAGTTTTCTTGAACAAGCAAATACATGAACAAAGTAATCTATATAATGTTATCATTTAATTTGTGGTGTATCCAAAATTTTCCTAGGTCAATGCCCACCAAGTGTTCTAGATAATCATATTCGACCATTCGTTCTGTTTTACTAGATGAAATATCTAATTATATATATTTTACATAGTGATTATGTCGTCATCAACTGCAAATGATTTACTGGATATTTGTGATCTTAAATGTAATATTTCCCTGTCAAAACTTCATGCACCATTATGTATTTAATAACTGCATTGTTTTCCTAAATAATTCTGGTTTTTTTTTTACCTGAAAAATACTTCTTGCCTTTACAATAATGGAAATGCATTAATTACTTAAACTGCCTTTATTAGATATTCAGATTTACATTTAATCTCAAAGAAATGCAATTAAATGATAATTTCAAATAGATATAAATATTTTGAAAGCAATAATTTTCAGAAATAATCTAATTTCAAAGATTAATAATACTCTTCAACTCTTTTCTATTTTAGGCTTAATTGAATGAATTGACCCTGTAGCTTCTTGTTTCGTGACCTTCACTACATGTGCACTTTTTCAGTCGGCTTCAGCAGATGTATTTTTAATATTTCAGCTATTTCTTTCCGTGACGTCTGTGAGACCGCACCTTCCTTTTAGTGTTCCAGTTTTATACAAGAATTATCAGATGGCTCTAAAGCTTGGTCCTTGAAATATCATCCAACCGACTGTTCCCCGTTATGAAGCAGATCTCCAAAGACTTTTAAATGAAGCAGAAATGATTCTTGTGATAAGGATAGTTGTGCAAAAGATTTTTCGATGAAAGTTCGTGTTGAACTGATTCTGATATGTATGGTCAAATATACTTAGTTTTCCTAGTAATAATGCATTTTGAAAAATTTCTAAACTATATTAATATACCGAGAGAAGTATTTGCAGAATTTACAGGCTGATTTTTATACTAGTACTTAACCTGTATGTTTAAAATGCCCTCTAAAACCGAGCTGCATAGAAATGGTGCAGATAAAAAAAGGATCTATTTTTTCCATTGTCAATTTTTTCATATAATTATTTTCATATAATTCCCCATTATATTATTCTATATATCTTTTCATACTGGAAAAGTAATTATGATTTGAGAAGTAAGAAGTAATAGGTTTTTTTTCAGGAATATTATTTGTTGAAACATGTAAGTTGATAAAAAAATGTATGTTCAAACGAAATTATTTTTTTTCAATGATAATATATTTTGAAAAATTTCTAAATCATATTTATATCTCAAGAAAACTATCAACAGAATATATTGGCAGAGCTTTATACTAATAATTTCATTAGAAAATTAATTCGAGTGTAAAACAATGCGGTCTTGTAGGCCGCACCTCTCCAGTTAAGGGTTAACCCTTTTATATCAGCTCAGATTGATGTAATTGTTTTCATCTGCATGGAAAGCGTAGATGGAAAAATGCTCAGAAAAAGATTTCTTTGAAATTGCGACTCAATAATGTCATTGCATGGATTATTGAAGTGCTCCCATAACAATTCAAACCCATCTTCATCGTGACTTAAAAATATAACAACATCGTAAATGTTATTTTCTTTCAATGATCGAATATTTCAGTCTTTAATATTTTGATTTCAGCAACCTCTCATTTAATAAACGACGCTGCTTACAGCAGCTTTTGATCCACGAATCTGCACAACGAGGTATCTGTTATGAAAAATCACCAAACGCTTTCTATTTTCTCACCCAATAACAATTCCAATCATATGCATAAATGACTGTCTCGACAAATAAATCGGAAGATATATCTCAAAAAGAAAGCACTTTAAAACGGAAGATTCAAAATTGAAACATTTTCAATCGAAAATCGTACAATGCATTTGAGACTGTAAGTGTTTCATGGAAATGGGGAGTGTGGGGAGGGGGAGGGGCACAACATCATCATTTTCAGCCTTCGTTTCGAAACTAAGAAATGATTTTGCCAAAGGGATGGAATATTTTGGTGTTTTTATTCCACTGGCAAAAAGAGAAAACAGTTATTTTTCTCTTTCGATTCTTATTTAACAGCAGAGAGATCTTGCTGTTTTCTGTGTCGAATCATGAATAGATCGGTCTTCCATTTCATGAGAAGATCTAGCGATAATATTGTTGGGAATGTGTCAGTCACGTGGCCTCCCCTAGGGTGAAAGAAAGTAGGAACTTCGTCTTCAATTCGTACCAATTTCCTAGGGACATTTCTGAAATTGACGGAACCATTTTACTGTTCCAAAGCACGTGTACTCAGAAGCTTTCATTACTCTTTCCGTCGAAGCACCTTATATTCTGTGACATTAGTTCCTTTTTTCAGGGAGAGACAAATGCATTTCTGAAATCTTCAGGAATAATGCTTTGTCAGGTTTTTTCATGGGAAAAAAATGATATGCATTGACAATTCAACGAATATCATTTCACTTACGATTTCGAATAAAAAGAATAGTGATGATATTTCGATTTCTGAAAGTAATCTAAAAAGGAAATCAGGTAATCTTATTCTGAATTTTTTTCATTTCTCAAGTAAACTATTCTAACAAGTTTTTATTAAATTGTTTTTTTCCTTCATGTCTGTTTTTCTGTTCGTTACAAATTTTGCAATTGATTTTAAATTAACTTCCCATTGAGTTAGAGACTCAAAACGTTAACATTATTTGGTTCAGGATGTCAATGTAATAATAACTCGCTTTCTTGTCTTTCTGCTTGTTTGTTTGTTTTCAGTCGATTAAAAAATTTCATTACTGATAGATGGCGCCATGTCAAATTGTTCGTCATCGGAAAGTTAGTTCAAAATTAAATGTAATTGAATTCTATAATCACAAGACTGAAAACCAGAAAATAATTATTTCAATAAAAAATTAATAAACTACGTTTTCAAAACTCTCTAAACATTTAAAATATTTACTCTTAGTTTTATAAAGCTTTATAAGAATATAAGGATTTTCGCGGAAATTTGTAATTGTAAATTTTGAAATGTTTTAAAAAGTTTTAAAACTTGTAAATTATTTTTTTTAATTTAAATAATTATTTTGAACAGATTCTTGCTTTTAATAGCAAATGATCGCTCTACGCTAAGAAGGTACCGTGTTTGAATCAAATATGGATCGCCAATTATACACTAATTGTAAATTATAGTGTTAAGCTATCTTTCAGTCATAGTCAGTGAACTTAGGAATAGTAGCAAATAAATATTCAACATAATTGAAATTTAATCATATCTGAAATTTAGAATCTCCAAACATAGTAATCAGTTCTAAAATGAACGACAGATGGAACAAAATATTTCTTTATGCAGTTAGAATCGATTTTGCAGCCATGGGCAAAGAGCAGTAACCAAAAACTCTAACGAATATTTATCATGTGCAACAAATTATATCATTCTCAGAAATGACGCTAGAAAAAAAAAAAGGTAATATTACACATTTTGTCCATAGAATGCATTGAAAGGCCCAACTTTTAAATTACGAGAGTTTGTGATTTCAGAATAACCTTTTAATGCAATAAAAGATAGGATAGAATTATAAGCATTATTAACAGATTTTACATTTTATTTTTATAAAGAATTGCAAATTGTTATTGAATTTGAATGAAAATAACGTTAATGAGTTACTAATTCATTTTTATCTTAACTATAAATTAGTCTAATGATCCGATTTGAAAAGGAATTAAAAAATATGAAAGAAAAATATAGGTATACAAATTAGTTTTGTGCTCGGAGGAAAAACTAAAAATGATTTAATCCTGCAATATTTATGCCGAGTAGTAAACAAATGAAGCATTTTACAATACCTAACTTTGCAAGAGGCATGTTGATGTGTAGCATATTTTCACTATTGGGGAAGAAACAATACGTGTATAACTAGTAAAATTGTAAGCCTTTTAGAAAACAAATGTTGAATATATCGCATTGGTTGAATACATCTCATTCAATTTTGGACGTCAATCTGAGGAATGACTTTCTCTTATAATCTCTCCAGGAAGAGAAGTCCGATCACTGACTCTCCGACCCGCCCGAAGGCACACGGATAAAGAATACTGAATGACCGAAACCCTGAAACAGCAACATTGGCGGGAACTGTGGTTGAGTCCTAAGGATTATCACCGTTCACGGTACAACCCTTCCCGAAGGAAGTACATCCCGTCATCGATGGAAGGAGCCAGATCCCCCCCCCCTTTTTATGAACCCACCGGTGTGGCGATATCCAAACACCATACCGGAAGCATCTCATTCTCATTTCAAGATGCCCCTCGGGTGTTCTCCTGGAAGAGAATCAGGCCAAGATATTTTTCAGTTATAGATCTAGTGATTGTGCTGGTCACAGTATTGTGTCTTCATATGCAAATACAGGCCAAACTGCAATTAGGTAAAATGAGACTAAGCATTTTTAATGACGAAAAGAACAACAGCTATCAATTCATAGATAGTATCGTAACTCTTTGCGCCAGTCTTTACCGGGTATATTTTTAAAAATATATAAGTTTAAATACGAGGAAGAAATGTCCTACAAACAGTCAGGACATTTCTTAGGCTATAATGCTTAAAGCTGACCCATTATGTCTATGCCCAAAAGCATTTGTAGAAAAATATTCTTGAGCTTTCTTCCATTGCATTCGTAATATTTCATTGCATTACATTATTTTATGAAAAGACCGAAAACATTATTTTACGAATCAAGCAGTGATAAAAACACATTATTAAAAAAAGTTTTAAATAACTCAACTTTACATTTGTTTTCCTTAAAGCAATAAACATTTTTAATGAAAAACGTACTTGTTCATATCCTGTGATTTTGCTACAAAACAGTTTTAAAAAATTTACCTATAAATGAAAATCTATTGGAAAAAAACTGTATGATTTCAACTTTTGCAACTTTTCAGGATTTTATTTTTCTTCAGCATTAAGATCCGTTTTCTTTTTAATTGTTTTCAATTTTCTCCTATTTTACTGATTTCTTTAACTGATTTACTTCAAATTCATAATACCTGGAGGTCGATTCCAACAATTAAATCCAGTTTGAGACTAAGTGAAATGAATTATAACCGAAATGGTGCTGGAATATTTGCCATTCGAGCCTACGAGCTCACACACTCCTATAATAAATATTTCATCTCTCTTCATCCGCATAAAAGTTTGACCTTGGTTAAGGTCAAGAATTCCTTGCGTGGCATTAGTGAACGACAGTTACAAAATATAGAACGGTGGCGCGAATCTAGAATTTGTAATCTTTTAGGAAAATATATATTTTGGATTACTTCTTTTGCTAGTCAATTGACTCCAAAATTTGGCAATAAATAAATAAATAATAATAATTGTAGTCACAAGTTATCATATGAATTTTTAATTATTTAGGTCATTACGTTTATGACTCTGTGAGTCTCGTGCATGTAAATGTATAAGACCGTAAGAGGGAAAATGGTTGAAGAATTTAGTTCAAAATTTGGAAAATATCTATATTTCAAATATTAAACTACTGCACCAAATTTTATCTACTAGCTATTTTGTATATTGTAGGTATCAACTTCCCTTGTATTTGAGCAGTCAGAAAAGACAGACCTCCTGTGCTTGGGTTTCATTGGAAAAGTGATAAAAAAATCTTAAAATCCCTATATAATTCAGTTTACGAAATTTCAAATTGTTTAAAATTATCGGATTCCGAGATAGACAGATATAATGTCTTTCGGGCTCATAGAGGTTTGAAACTTGGAGATTCTTCAAAAAATATGGAATCTCTTGATCATTTGCAATACTTCCTCTATATTTCGTAAATCAGAAAGTAAAAATAAAATACAGTACACTCCCGATTATCCGCGGAATTGTGTGGCGCGGCCGCCGCGGATAACAAAAATCGCGGATAATCCGAAAAAAGCTAAAATCGGGTATAGCAAAAGAGAAATCAGTCATTCCAACTTTGAAAAATCGTTTTATGTACAATAAAACGTAAAATAAACAGCAGGAAATGTTTAACTAACGCTTAATATTTGAGTATATCACTCAAAACTAAACTAAAGTGCATTTTGTTAATGAAAACAGAAAAGTGCTTTGTACTTACGAGAGGCGTCAAGGATACACATAAAAATTAATACATATGTACTGTTTTAATACTGTAATGTATTATGTAATTACAAAAGCATAACTGTAAAACTGCACCTTTTTGAAGAAATCATTCAAAAAAAAAACTTTGTGCGGCAGGTGCGGATAACCTGCCCGCGGATAATCGGGAGTCTACTGCATTGAGATTTTGCTAATTACACGAATGCATGTTTTTATGTATGAGGAATAAGTTTATTTTTATCTTTTTTTTCAGTGCAAATTCAACGTTAAACATTATATAATATAAAGCAATTTTTTTTTTGAAAAAATAAGCAGCAGAGATTAATATTTGAATAACATAGAATAACTTTTAATTTAATCGACTTAAATTATCTTTATCAAATTTATTTGTTGCTTACGTATCTTTGATATATTTTGATTAACTGTAAATCTATTATAGGGTTCAGAAGTTAGTTTGAAAAAAAAATATTTAGTGAAACTCACAAAATCATGCACACATTACTCCTTGCAAAGAGAAACTATCAAGTAAAGCAAAGAGCTTTTCAAGGCACTTAACTTCAATTTACAGCTCAAGATATTTATTTTATAGCAAATTTTGACTTCGCTGTAAATAACAGTATGCGCCAAGGACAACGAAAGCAATTACCGAAGCGAAATAACATCTTGAACTCTTATCCAAATAGTGGTCTTAAGCGAAGCAACTAATGATTTTCCTTAAAGGGATCTCGAGATGAAAATAATAATTCACACAAAGAATGTGCCCTAAGGTTTAGCTCTTCTTCAAAAGAAAAGGACTTCTAAAAGTTCTATAAATAGATATTTTACCTGAATGTTTAATTAAACTTTTGATTCCAAGAATCTAATTAGCGAGGTCTTGAATTATGTGTTATCCAATCAGTTTCCTATTTCTCGCTTCGGATTTTCATTATTACGTGTGGATCGAAAGAATTGAGTCGTGTTCTGTTCATTGATTTTTTTTATTCGCTGAAAATCGAGCTTTGCTTTCAGGAAGTTTCGAACATTTTCCGTGAAAAGGACAATTGTATTAACTGCAAGAAGGAATGAATAGAACATAGAACAGTTTGACTTTCATTTAATTCAAAGTTGGAATTCGATCGCAGACGATGGAAACGTTTTATTTGGATTCTAAATTCAGAGCTTTAATTTTATCCATCAGTTCCATCAATATCTTTCAGTTTAATTTTATTTGCCCTTGTTCGTTTTAGTCACGAAAACGTGATTGGTTTTGCGAAGTATAGTGTATTGTCCTAGTTAAATCCAAATGCTACTATTAGAATTTGAATGAGTTAATTTAATTAAACTAAGATTCTTAATTAGAACAAGTGGGATACAGATTTCTTTGGAATAGATTTTTTTTTATATTCAAAATATTATTATTTATTTTTTTACAGTTGAGAAAAAAGAAACTACTCTAGTTTCTAAAATTAAGACGAATAAAAAAATGAGAGTATTGCTTATAATAAAAATACTATAAAGTATTAATCAGATAATATAAAGGTAAAGTGCCAATTAATTATTATATAGTAGAAATAAAATTTTTCAATTTTCTTGTGATTTAAAAAAATAAGCAATATCATTAGATCAAATTTCAAGTAGAGCAGTTATAAATGTAGAAATAGTCTCAGAAGACGGAATGATAATATCAATAAGTTCTATTTAGTTTTCGAAACGTGCTTTAGAAATCCAGCTAGATAATCTATGAATTGAATTTTTGAATTCACCAAAGAAAAAATTTACTTTCACAAAACATGTACGATCTAATATTATATTAAATAGATTGATATCTTCACTTATTGCATATAAGCATGTGAAGTACAATATTTATAAAGTTGTACGTCTATATGTGTGTGTAGTTTCTAGTGCGAGTGTCTGTTCTGTATTAGGGTAAGAAAAAAAAATGCAAATACTTTTCTATTGAACAATTCTTATATTCAACCGCTTAAGAAACTTTAAATCATTCAATTGTAATTTATCTCTTATTTAAGGATTTCAGTCAACAGGTATTCTTAGTTTCAAATTTGCCACACACGCATAAAGATTACTTGAAGCTTATAATCTATAATCGACCTTTGAAAAAAAACTTTAAAATATTCATTTAAGTCTCTAGACAATTTTTTTTCAGACAGAATAACAGGATATGAAGACTTCTCATTGAAATCATTAAGAAGATTCTTAAGAAATATCTTCCAATACTCTGAGAACAAATTCCAAAGAAGCTGCTTTATTAAAACGAATCTTCTTGTCGGTAATCTAGTCCAATGTCTTAAAACTTGTAACGCTAAAAAAGAGATCATTTGAAATTGTGCTGAAGAGTTTGTAATCAACAAGCATTTGCTGTCTAGAGAGAATTTAAATTAAAACATCAAACTCCGCGCATGTAAGAAAATATTCTCTCTGTGTTCAAATTTTCATTATATGTAGGGTATGATATATTTTCAAACACCAGTGCAAACTGTTGAGCATCCTTTGATTTATAATCTTTTACAACTAGGAGAATCTTCGCATGATAACCCTACTGTGTTTAATTTGGAGGATATGACTCCATTGCACGAATTAAAGAAATATTTTGTTGCCCAGGGCACTCATATTGCTGAAGTCCTCTATTTCTTTGAATTTTGTCGATAAAAGTTAAAACCATTGGAACTCTGGTGAGTCATTTGAAAAGTCCATATTGATTTTCAGATATGCAAGATATTGGACATTCAATTCAAATCATCTGTGAATGAATTTTTCAAGAACTTTATAATGGTGGGAAAGTAGGCAAATCGATTATTACTATATCGAGTCTTTTGATTCTTTAATAAGTTTCACAGTGTGAATCACAATTCAAATTTTGAAGATATACGGGAAGAAGACGTATCTGAGTTGTTCGTGGAATAGGAATTTCTAATAGAAATAAAATTGATGGAGAGTTTGAAATGTTCATTATTCCATAACTGATTAACAATTTAAAATAGAAAGATAATTTAAAGAAAATGAATTATAGCATCATAAAGAATAATTTTTATGTTAAAATTCTCGTTAAAGCAACGAATTATAGTTTTCCTGAAATAAAAATCACAAGTTTTAAAAAAAAAAGTAGAGAAAAAAACTAAATATCCCTCAATAAAATTATATTAATTAATTAAAAATTTCTAAGAACTTACTAATGTATAATTTAATAATTGATGATTCTTAAATTAACTTATTTTTACTTCATGAGAGCCAAATAGAATTGATGCTTTTCAGACATTGATGCTTTTTTTTAACCTGTCAGCTACATTTTATGGAAGATATTTGAAAATCAAAATATAATGATTAAATTGCATGTCAAATCAATGATTATTATTCTTTTTTTGTTTATTTTTTTTAAAAATTAACAATATCTAAAATTGTAGAAAACAACTTAGTTTATAAATTCAAAAATAAATCTGAGATAATTCTTTAAAATTTACATTCTTTTATATATACAATAAAATTTCTAGAAAATTCTAACTTAAAGAATAATTATAGAAAAAAAAATCGCAATAAACTGATGGATTTTTAAAATAATCTTTAGAAATCTTTTGCATTGACATTCACAAACTATCAAAATGAAGGGAACTCGGTATATATAGTAATGTTTAAAGTAAAATACAGTCAAAAAGTACAAAAGTGTTGTTTACAAAATTTCGACAATTCAACACTAATAAGTCCAACAATCATATATGAAGGCGAACTATTTCTGATTTCTACTCTTTATAGTATACAAAGAAATAGTTGCAATAAACAACACACCATTAACAGAAGTATGTCTCCGAAGGGAATGAAATGACATTTGAAGGATAAAATGTGATGGACACATCCAGATAATAGGAATTACTTTGTTAGAACATCTCCCTTATGGTCCTTATTCAATTTATTTACTTCTTTGCCCCTTTCGTCTCCAAAAGCATTTGCTAGATATCTGCTATTGCAGTCGAGAAAAAGAGGAAAGTTAGAAAACAAGATAAGAGAATGTGCATTAAATACCATAATAAGGTTTCCGGAAATAACATTGATAAAACAGTTCTTCAAAAAAGCGTTTTAGCTTTGTTAAGCAATGTTGTTCAGGTTTGAAAGGAAATAAACATGTTATGTAAGCCCATAAATAAAGTAGTAGATCATTGGACCTATCGACATTAGAACATATGTCAGAAATAAAATTTTGTGGGTTCTTTATTATGGAGTATATTTTTAAATAGCAATATTCATAAACTTGTGAACTCATAAGCAGTTTGACAATACATATCTCCTTGCAGTAAATATAGTTATGATTTTTCTTTCCGGACGTATCACAAATGTGGGTCTATTACCTAGAAAGCCCAACATAGTCTAGTTCGCTGCAATCAAGACATACTTTTATATCGAATATTGATAATGTGCTCCTAGATCTCTTTGACCAACGTATGTCTCATTTTTGCCATTCATGGACATGATAGATACGCAAAACTAAATAGGATTAGAATCTTATGCTTGTTATTTTCATTTTAATTTGTTACATTCATGCTCTGATTTAAAATAACGAGAGTGTTTTTAGAGCAAATTTTGTATTTCAGATTGTTTAAGAATATTTTAATGTCAGTGTAATGGTATTTAAACCCAACAGTATTAACGTGAATAAATTCCAAGTGTATCACAAATCTTTGATGAAGTAAGGTTAGTTAAAATTCTGAATATATCAGTGAGTAATTGGGAAAATCATCATGACTTCCTGATTCTCGGATATGGTAAATGAGAATCTTGCCCTCTCTCTATGACGTTTTTTCAATGTTCCTTGATTTCACTTTAATTTATTTGATCTGTGCACTGTCTTGAAATCACATCAGTGCTCTCATGAGAGAAATTTTGTATTTTAGAATTGGAACCATTTTAATTAATAACATTTAAAGCAGAATCCTCTCTCAAACCACCCACATCATTTATCGGATATTTCACCATGATGGTATTAACGAGTATCAGGCTAGAGTATATGTCGAATTATTTTTGGATTCTGGTTGGTTAAAATTCAGAATGAAGTAATACTATTTTTCTGCAGAAATTAGAATTCAGTTTTTTTTTCAATTAAAGAGATCATATGTAGCAGAGCTTGTTGCTGATTTTCTAAAATAATCTAACATTTTATGAAATAGCGTAGTAAGTAAACCATCGGACATAATCCATGGATTAAATTTGAAATCATTAAGATGGAGACATTGTACGACATCAAGACCTCCCTTTATTCCTCTTATCATACACAGAATCATACAGATAAAGAATTTACATATTATGACTTAATTGTGGTGATCAGGTGATACACTAATTATCTAGATAATCTATAGATCACTAAGTAATCCTTTAAAGTATGGAATTTCTTTCGATTATTACATTACATACTAGGAAAACGATAAGGTTAAAATAAGATTTTTGTTTGTACAAAGCAGAGCTTTCAAATGCTTAACATAAAAATTAGTGAAATAACACAATAATATTACGTACTACAAATCGAGAAAAATCGTATATTTTTAAACCATACAGTTAACAATAATTTTCATAAAATAACCAAATAATTGTAAATGGAACTCAAAAATATTTTTGATTAATAATATTTATTATTTGTGAATTAATTTGATGTAATAATAAGAACTTTTTATTTCTGTTTTTTTTCATATTAAAACATATTCTTATTTCTTTATTGCTCGAAAATATCTATGAAATCAATTTCATCAAATTAATTTGCAGGAAAGACAAGAGTATCAATCAATGAATTGAATAGAAAACATTTTAAGTTTTGTGGTGGCTGGCGCACGTATAAATCTGTCGTGGTCACAAAGTCCTCCATGTTGATGGAGGACTTTGGAGAGTAATACCACAGGGGGTACTGGATCAGGGGTGATCGTTCCCTGATTCAGGTCTAAATTACGATCGGTAGATGAGTAAATGAAATCCGCCTCGTAAAAAGGATTGTGACGGGTGTGAGCTAAGTCGTATTCATGGCCGTAGATGGCGCTACTGAAAAAACAAGAGACACCCCCTTGGCTTAATATCACTCACTTCTAAAGTCAGTGGGCTTTTCTATGACAAGTGCCGTTAGAAACAACAACAACAACAGTTTAAGTTTAAGAAATAATAAAGATAAAGGAAGATAAGAGGAACCAAGCAAAAACTTGCACTTTAATGAGTAGGGTTATTTCATTTTGCGCATTACATGATGAAATATAGAAAAATTTAATTCTGTTGTTCTTTCTTTTCTTCTGGAAGGGATCTCTGCTCTGCGTTCTGTTCCGTAATAAGAAGCAAAAGATTTTTTTAGAATAATAAAACAATTATTAAATCTAGCAAGTAAAAGAAACTGAAAAAATAACAACAACAACCGAAGTACTTTCGAAACGTCCTTGAAAAATCAATTCTTTTTAGAGAAAATACGAATAAAATTTGTTTCTTAGTGCTTGAACACAGACAGCATGCGATTATTATTAATGTTTGCATTTTTAAACTTCATATCAGAAAACAAATTGTTATTCCATTCAGTTCAAGAAACTTAAGATATAACAAGGAAAAAGAGACGCGGGAGCTCATGTCAATGAAGTGTCAGAAAACACAAGTAATTGTGCTCTACGATTTTGAAATTTATATTAGACACCCAAGGATTCAATAAATTTCGGAAAAGTTGCTCTTTCATGTGTCGAGTCGAAGTGTTATGACTTCATAAATCATATCGATCGATTTGAATTTGGCGGAACGTATTGGCTATTTGAGCGATGAGGGTAATTTCAAGAACGGTCGATATTTCACTTTTACTTATTTAACATAAAATATCGCAAACATTTTAGAATAGCGTCAAAAATTTTATGAATAATTGGCAATATAAAAGGAAAATGACACAATATATTTTAGATTTTTTTTGGGGGGGGAGGGGAGAGAGATTTCGAAAAGTATTTAAATTCTGTCCCAAATGTAGGTTTCTGTTTTCGAAATTAAGTTATTGTTTGTTTAAGTTCCCTCTATATAAGTTTCTATCTTTTTATTTTTATAACTGTACAGATCCTTACGATTTTTAAACATTTATGACATAAATAATGCATCTTAAAAAATACTCCAAACATTTTAGAATGATGCAATAATTTTAATCAATAAGTGTCCTGTATGAAAAGAAATGGCACACTATATTTAGAAGGGTTTTTTTTCCTTTGAAAGCGAAAACGATTAAAATTCAATCAAACATGTATTTTTTCTAAGTTTTCGAAATTGCTCTATTGTTTTCTTTTAATTTTTATATTATTAATTTTATATTTAATTAATTTATCTCTTTATATAATAATTATGGCATAAATAATAATATTTGAAAAAAACAAATAACCCTCCACAATTTTTTTTTTTGTAAAATTATGTTTTTTTAGAGAAAATATTAAGATATGGATCACATCTGATTACATATGAATATTTTTTACTTTTACCTACTTAAGAACTTGTCATTTAAATAATAAAATACCATGGATGCACTCTGTTATTCTAAATGGTTAACACAATAATTGCTCTGTTTCTATTGGATGTGAGCCGAACTAATTCGTATTCGGATAATCTCATATAGCGCCATCCTCGCAAAATTTTGAGATACCAGTAAGCTATCATCCTATGGCAACAATGCAGGAACCACAAACATTTACGAGATGGCGCTATAGTAGATATTTTGGTCGTGTAAGCAGATAGAAAAAGGCTCTATTAATTAGTTATAAAAATGTGTGCGTGTGTGTGTGTGTGTGTGTGTGTGCGTCTGTGTGTGTGTGTGTGTGTGTGTGTGTGTGTGTGCGTCTGTGTTTGTGTGTGTGTGTGTGTGTGTGTGTGTGTGTGTGTGTGTGTGTGTGTGTGTGTGTGTGTGTGTGTGTGTGTGTGTGTGTGTGTGTGTGTGTGTGTGTGCACGCGCGTGCGTGCAAAATCGCGTTTTCTCAGAAAAGACATCTAAATAGATGAACTTAATAAAGAAAACCTTATCTAAATATAAAAATTGATCCAAATCATTTGAGCCATTCCCGCGGTACACGAAATAAATTTTTATATATATATGTACAAGAATTGCACGTTTAAAGTTATAATATATCTCATTTAAATATCTTACACTACAACAAATCGAGTTTAATATTAAGAGCTTCGCTTTTACATTCTTATATATATATAACGTGATTTGCTTTAAGTTTTATGGAATTAGGAATAGCAAATGATTCTTTTCATACTTCGTGTTGTATAATGAAATTGAAATTTTATACATATGTGTTATCGATGAAAATACAATATTTTAAAATTTTCGTGAGTTAACACATTAATCGTCAAGTGAAGCAGTTGTATCGCATATATAATATATTAACTCGAGCAGTATGAACCAAATATGCTTCACTTTAAAACATTAGCTTTTTCATCCATAACATCGAACCATTTAAATAAATACATTTATGAACGTTACCTACAGAAAAATAAGCTTATTACCTTTATATGTAGGTCATGTAATTATTATCACTATAATAATTATCAATAGCTTATCATTGTCTTTTGAGCAATTTAATGATAATTTCATAAAATAGTCATCTTCCTCATTGGATTGCATATTATCTATTGGTTTCAGGAAGAACAATTTCTTTTTCTTCTTGTAACTACCCATATTTCTTTAAAAAATAAATGGCATAATCATTTTAATCATTTCTGCTTAGTAATAAATAAATGGCATAATCATTTTATAATGAATTAAAATTTGCGGTATGAACGATTTCATACTATATTATTTTTTACAATGCTACTAAAAGAATACAACTCTAAATAAACATAAAGAATATATACGTTCCTGTTTGATAGCACATATATTTCACCAGGCCTGTTTAACTGTTTTTATTGAAAACTTCACCTGAGAAACATTTGCTGTAGGCTCGAAAATAATTTTGATAGATTTGACAAAAAACTATTATGTAAATATTTTTAAGATTTTGCATGTATAATGAATCGGTTGTTTCTCACAAATAAATTGGTATAATCATTTTTTGTGTTATTGCGATTTGCGTGTTAATTATCAAATAATCGGCTACTATTAATTTAATTGTGATTCCAGATGAGTGGCGCCATCTGATAACGAATTTAAGAAAGAAAAAATTAAGAACCCAAATTATTTATAATAAATTTTTTTTAAAAAATATGTTTAATATTAAGCAGAAGAAATAATTAAAAGAATGTTTTCGATTTGTTCAATTATTTCCCCCCGCTTTGATTTTATTTGTTTAATTAAAAGTTAAGAATTTTTTCATCAAGTATGAACATCCAAAAGAAGTCGTTGAAGTATAAAGTATAAGAATTTGTATTACGAAAAAATAAATAGCATTAAAATCACAAAAAAAAATGAATTTTTAATTTTCTTGGCTTTTATAATTTTGTTTTCACATCCAAATTTTTGATAAATGAATTATTCTTTAACTTTTAAAATATTAATAAAAGTATATTCTTGAAACCTTTTATTTTTATCATTTGTTTAGATGATACACTTTCGCAAAAAAATATGATTTTCAGAAACACAAATCTTTAATTCTGTAAGATTTAGAAAGGAATAAATAAAGGCCAAACATTCTTACAAAAGGAATCTTAAATAAAAATTGCAAAGCAATAGATCGAAAAAGTAAAAAAAAAAAATTACAACAGCGATGATCAGCAATCAAACTGTAAATATCCATCATATATTAGGTTGTCTCAAAAGTTTCTTTCTCATCGCGAAAAGGATCCGTTTTTTAAGAAGTTTATCACTGGAGACGAAACTCGGATTTTATATGAAAATGTGCATAGAAAACGCACTTAATGTAAGGACAATAGGCCATCAACTGTAGTAAAGCCGGGGCTACACCCCAAAAAAGTCCTTTGGTGGGACTGGAAAGGCGTAATTTCCTGCGAGCTCCATCCTCAAGGTAAAACAACAAATTCTAAGAAATACTGTCATACAAAAAGAAAGAAAAACAGCCAGAATTAACAAACCTACGAGGTGTTGTTTTTCATCATGACAACGCTATACCACACATTGCATTAGTCGTAAGACAGAAGCTCTTACAGTTTGATTGGATGTGTTATCTTATCCTGCATACTCTCCAGATCTCGCTCCATCTGATTATTACTTATTTCTGTCCTTAAAAAATTCTCTTCGCGATAAGCGCTTTAAATTCATCAGCGAAATAATAGTGCATCTTGAGGATTATTTCTTGTTCAAAATGCAACACTTTTAGAAAGAAGGCATGATGAGGCTTCCTGAGAGATGGAAGAAAATAAAGCAAAAGGGTTCTTATATAACAAAATAAATAATATCTTAAACAGTAAATATTGTGTACTCATTTCATATTAGAAATAGGAAAGAAACTTATGGATCATCTTAATATTTACAGTTCTAACGTGTCTGGATGTATTTGTGTTACTCAAAATTAAAACTAAAAATTAAATAAACAATCCTTATTTAATTTTCAATTTTTAAAATTATATCATTCTTATCATCTTGTAAGTATTATTGCATTTCTATGCAATTCTTATCAGCAAATACAACTAATATACACTGATGCTAAAGTGAAAAAAATCTGTTTATTTACCTTATTCCTATTTCATTTTAATCTTAATCTTTCATTTTAACCTTATTTGATTTTCCAATAGATAACTATTCACATCGATCTCTATATTCAGCAAAATATTAAGGAAATTAATTTTTTTCCGGCGTCCTGGCAAAGGCGTAGCACATTTCCCCGTAATCTGGGCGACCCCAGTTTGAGCCCCGGTTCGGGCATGGTTGTTCTTCATTTGTGTTCTATCTGTGAGGTGTGTGAACATGCCCCCCCCCTGAAAAAAGGGGTTGTGCAAACAAATGTGACGCATGAGCAGCTAAGATGCACTCTTGGCCTTAGATAACGGTACTAAAACAAGAGGCGTTCTCCCGGCTTAAAATCGATGATTTCGTAAGCGGACTTGTCTATGACAAATACCATAATAAACAATAAAAACAATTTTTTTTAATTCATATTCCTCTTATATTTATGGTTGGAAATAGATAATTTAAGGATTTAGAAGCAACATTTTTTTTAACTAAATGCTTTCTTTTAAAAATATTTTAGCGTTTCTTTTTTTTTTTCTTCTTTTGTCATAGATAGGTTTTTTTAAAATAATAATTAGATTTCTTGAACTGTTTCAGAACAATGGTAACCCAGTGTTTTGCCTACTTTTTCTTGCGTCATGTACCCTCAGTTTTGATTTTTACTGCACAGGATTTCTTTTAATAAATATTTTTTAAGTTGTTGAGGAATTTCGTTCATTATAAAATACATTATATATATGTTTCAAATATTTAAAAAATATATTTTTTGCTCGGCCATTTTTGCAAGCTTGTATTAATATCGTTGATGACTCCCTTATTAATAGGGTTCTTTCTTTGGTATTATATAGTAAAAAATGGTTTAAAATAATATAAATAAAACAATATAATAAAAATAACGTTTTATTCCGTTTTAATAAACTTCTCGCATTTTTGTTAAACATTAAAAACATTGCAAATGATAGTATTAACAAAAAAAAAACACTGTAGAAATTATTTATTTTAAATTATTCCCAAATTTCTTTTACTTCTCGAATATTTTTTTTTAATTTTTTAATTTCTAGATTTAATAATTTTTATAGGAGGAAGGATGTTATCTAAGGTAATATGAACAAATGGATCGAAAGTATTGGAAACACATGTTTGAAATTATGAATAACTTATTAGATATACTCCGTTTTAAGGTTTGCATATAACTAATTAGCGTTCTTTTATCTAAATCTTCCCTTTTCTTAGAAAAATTGTGATTGTTCATTATTATTTTTTTTTTGCAATTATTAAAAACCCCTAAGATTTAAATATTTAAATATTTGAATATCCCCCTATATTTTAATCAATCATAATTTTAAATAGCCTTTCTCAGATTTTTCATAGCTGTGAGAGTTTTAGAGTACATGGTTAGCTAGAAATATGTTACGCACTTCAGAGAGTTCTAATAAGAGAAAAAAATTTGAACTACAGATTATTAAGATGATGCGTTTTACATTTATTAAACAAAAATTAGTACAAGAATTCACCATTAGGTGGCGTTGTAATACACATAAAAACATTTAATATGGTTTATAATTGTTAAATAAAATAAAATTAAAATTATATGTCCTCCTTCATTTTCAGCAATATGCTCTAATCGGAGAACCATATTTTCTATTGATAACCAGTGTTAGTTTGCCGGAATATTAAGAATATGGCTCCGAATGTTGTCTTTCAGATCTGGTAGAGATGATGGTATTTGACGGTAGATATTGTCCTTCAAATAACCCCACAACCAAAAGTCACAAGGTATAATGTCCGGTGAGCGAGGAGGCCATGCTATTGGGAAATGATGGCAGAAAACTCGTGCTTCTGTCAAATGCTGTATTTACAATCGTTTTACACGACGATCAATATGAGATGGTGTACCATCCTGCATGAAAATGATGCCTTGAATGTATCCAAGCTGTAGAAGAATTGGCATTACCAAATCCCTCAGCATAATCTTAGTACCGTTGTACTTTGACGGAACAGGTTTGAATTCCCTTTGAACTTATCTCTTCAAAGAAATACGGTCCACTAATAAAGGCAGCTGTAAAACCACACCATACTGTCATCTTTTCAGGGTGCAAGGGTTATCCCTGGACAACGTGAGGGTTTTCATCTACCCAAATTCGACAATTGTGGGTGTTAACTTTCCCATTGAGGAAAAGTGGGCCTCATCACTCCACAGAATGTTCCATGGCCAAGTTGTGGCAATCACCATTCGAGCAAGGAACTAAAGTGCAAAAGTTTTAATTACCTCTAAATCAACGTCCTGCAACAGGTGCACAGACTTGATTTTGTATGGATAAAAATGCAAAATCTGCCGTACGATTTTTGGTACGTTTGAATACAACATACAAAGAATGTCAAGTCACTCAGTTTTTTCAAATTTCTGCATCATCTTAGGACACCTGGAGACATTGGACCTCTTCGTATCTGCTTCATACGACGAAATTTCTTTAGAGATGATGCAACAGAGTTTTGTTGGTTCTGGTAGAACAATTTCCCCAGTAGCGCTTTTTCTTCCAACGTAATCATGACGAACAAAGAACAAACTACTGTTCATGCAGAATCCGCCTTCTTTTTATCCAAAGAGGAATGGTAATAGATATGCGCTGTCACGCAAATTATGTTTCACATTTTTAATATATGCAAATAAATACCATTAGTGTTACATCGCCATCTATTGATGAATTTTTGTACTAATTTGTTTAACTAATAAATGTAAAGCGCATCAATATAATAATACGTAGTTCAAATTGATCTAATTTGGACCAATAGAACACATTTTAGAGCTCTCTGAAGTGGGTAACTTATTTCTTGCTAACCCTGTAGTTTCTCTTTATGTTTGCATTCCTCTAAAAGAATTTACAAAAGCCGTCTTCTTATTTTTATTCAGAAAAATACAAAATGATAGATAGGAAGTTTCTGCTGACTTTAAAAATGTGAGAGATTAAAAAAAAAGAATAGTAGGTACAGGATGGAACTTCAGTTGGTGCGGGTTATAATTCAACTTTAATGGTGCTCATAATTTTTCCTATTATGAGATTCTATATAACTCTCTTGCATATACAATTTATCAAATGAAAATATAAAAATACCTTTTGAAAAAATGTTGCTTTTAAATAAATCATCGTCTAAACTTTAATACTTATCATATTTTATAATGTATAAATTTTTGGTAAACATATCGATCTAATATATAAAGACTAGTAAATCGCAGTTGCCATTAAAGAATAAAAGGGTGGCTAAAAGTCGAAAGTTACTTTTAAGAAATATATTGTCAAGGGCGGTTAGGATTTTTTCTTTTTTTCAGATGTTTTATATCATTAATGACATAACATAATGTTAATAAATTTATAAAGTAAGTTCTATAGTGAGTGTGCTGCCATTTCCTACTGAACAACACGGTTTTTTGTATACACTATTTTTAATTTGCACAAACACAGCTACACTACAAAATTTACAAAAAAAAAAGTAAGTTAAAGTAAACAGTATGGTGGAGGGATTCCACCGTTTCCAACCGAAAGCATTCGGTGTTAGAGCAAGGGTTGCGCATAGAAAAAAACCCGACCTCAGGATGCAGGTCTCCCGTTCAACTACTTATCTGTAAGCGCCACAAGGGGCTTCTGCAAAACGCCATGAGGGAGCGCTCTCTGCTCAAGGGGTAAAATGAGGTGCTACATAATTTAATTAAATAGAAAAACAAAAAGAGGAAATATATCTGGTAAAAATTCATATGTTTATGTAGGGCTTTTCACCCATTTAAATTTGCATTATGACTTTAGAAAGTCAATATTTTTAATATACCATAAATTTTAATTAAAGGTTATCAAAATTTCACAATACTTATATTGTAAATTTTCATTAAACTTACTTAGAACTTTGATAAATGTGAGCATAATAAAGCCGACATTCAAATCGAAACCTCGATAGCACTTATTATGCACAATAGTATGATATTTGTACAAATTTTTTAACGAATACTTTTATTTATTTCCATAAATATGAAGTTTTAAGATGTTTTGATGATATCTTTTCTATACAAAATAAGCTCTTAAAGGGACTCGTATAGTAGAAATAAAAGAAATTATACCTAAATATGTTTATTATTCATATAATAATTCACATTTTACAATTATTGATAATACTAGCCGCCTTTGGCGATCAGCCGGTTCGCCAATCATAATGCTCGTTAAAATTTTAATAATTAAATATTTTATGTAATCCTTACTTTAATAGCTTCTTCATCAAAATATTTTAAAACTTCAAATTTTGATAGTCATATAATTCACTCAGTCATAACGTAATATGTATCGCTCTAATTTTCTGTTATCTCCCGTAGAATTTATGTTTCAAATTAAAGTAGAAATGATTAATCTGCAATTAATATAATAATATTTTTTACTGAAACAAAGCATTTCTATTGTAATATGATTACTGAAAACAGAGTCACTGAGCATTTAAACCTTATGGACACTAAAGAATATCTTTCTTAATTTATGTAATACCTCAAGAATTTGTCAACAAAATTTTCCCAGATTCATCATGAGCCTATCGATTAATTAACAATGTTTAATTTTAAATGCATCAAACACTAAAAAAATAAAACGAATCGTTTAAAATGATCAGTCGAAAACAGGTAAAAAAAAGCTACTTAAAAAAACGACATACTTAAAACTATAAGCATATACAAAAATATATATAACTAACATAAATACAATTTAGTTACAAAAGCACACAACTAACCTAAAAATAGTTTAAGTCAAGTCCACATCCGTTGAAATTAGTTCCAACAATCAGAACACAATGTGCATGCGTGAATTTTCAACGCCAGTTATGGTAACGCAAATGCGTGAATTTTTCTACTCTAGTTGGGGTAACGCTACGCAGATTAGAAATTTTTGATTTCCTTTATTCTGTTTTATTTTAATTCAAAAGTACTTCAGAATGAATCTGAAGGATCGATTAATTAATAATGTTTAATTTTAAATGCCTCAAACATTAAGAAAATAAACAGAATCGTTTGAAATAATCGCCCAAAAAATCTTAAGCCTAACCTCATTAGCTTGGGGAAAAAAACTTAAGCCTTACTCATTTGGAGGTGGGGAAAATTAAAAGATTTTCTTGGCAGGAAAGTTAGTTTTTAATTAATAATTAAATTTCTAGTTAAAAATTCAAAAAAATGTACCCTAGGTGCACATTCCCGTCCTCCAAAGTATATATGTGCCTAATTTGACAGCTGTAGGTGAAACGGTCTGGCCTGTAGAGCGCCAACACACACACAGACATTGAGTTTTATTATAAGTATAGATTATATGGATAAATTGCAGACAAAAAGACATTGAAAACAAGAAATCCATTTTTATTCTTTCATTTAAGACTGTATTTTCTATTTTATCTGATTTTTTAATACAAATAAATTTTAAAAAAAGGAATAATCCCCCTTAATATAACCAAAGCAAATTAACTTTTACTAACTCTGATAATTATTCAGATGCAACACATCCGAAATTTAATCGATCACAACGCTAACTGGTCACACTGAATTGGATTGGAAATGCGTCTACAGTTTCTTGCTAATCCAATAACCGGTTCCAGTTCGAATTACAACAGTGGATTACGCAGGATATCCATTTCAGCGCTTCCAGAAATACGATGCTCTACATCACCTGCTTAACAATAGTCTCCATTCCATTCCGTAATATCTTGATATGTCTGTTGAGAAGATTACCAATCCCCAAGCGGGCCTTCGACTTTAATTAAATGGGATCCTCAGAGCCATAAATTCTGATCATAAATATTAACATTCCTCCTAGTTGTTTGAAAGGGTGACGAACGTTAATTTGTATAAAGTTAGCAATTTCGTTAATCATCTATGGCTTATCCTCTTGCGCGTTGGGATATCAGGGCAGTGATTCGACACGGCCAGGGTTATAGCCTTCCAGAGTGTAATAACTTTACGGGGATAAATGCCTTTTAGAGAGGATAAACTGAGATCAAACTTGGAAGGGGTTTTAACCTCGAAAAGGAAAATTGATGTTTTTACTTCTGGGAGAGAAGTTTAGAGTGCTTATAAGGAACTAAAATAGCAGCTTAGTTTAGTAATATCTTAATAAATAGCCGTCTTATCTTCAGTTCAGAAATTCCCAATTCCCCTAAGGACAATTTCTAACGGTTCGTATATATGTATACTTAAAAGCACCAGGTGGGAATATATTTTAAATTCAAAAGGGGTAGATATGGTCAATTTTGTAGTATCTCTAATTTCTCGCATTCAAAAAAAAAGTGTTGAAAAAAGATTAGCTGATTTTCGCTGAATTAATTTAATTAAATTGAACTAAATTTAGGTCACATTTTAAAGGAACAGAAGCCCTATTTTGAGCTGCTTTGACTTTTAGTAATGCCAAAGGTAACTTTAAGTACAATACAATTCTGATAATGAGACGGTTCAGCTTTTCACTTATTTTTTTCTGATGTCTCCGCATAAGGTATAAATCTGTAAAAAAAAAATACATTTTGAACAAAAAGGAAATAAATTAAAAATGCTTAAAAATTAAAAAATAAGGTTCATAATTAGGAATCCAATACTCAAAGCTACTCTTATCTTCACTGAACGCAAAATTAATTTTCTTTATACTTTATCTCAAAATATTTATATAAACTGCTTGTAATGCAAATCAGAAAACAGTTGTTTCTGCACTTTTATTAATAATGCACAGAAATTTCTTTGGTTTATTTAAAATTAGCCATAATTAGAAAAAGCAAAAGAAAATTAACATAAAAGCTATTGCTTCATACTAGCATCTGGTGCATTTTCAGAAATAATAATAAATATTATTAAGCAAATAGTATTTTGTTAAATATCTGATTAGCTTCGCTATTTTAAAACTAAACCGGAGCTCTAAAATTATGATGTTTTATATATGCATAGTAAAAATGAAAACAAAGCATCAGTATTTTTTTAAATTCTTCTGAGAAATTTGTAAACAAATTTGCAATGTAAGTACAAATAAAAGTCCCAGCGTCAAACTCTTTCATCACTTTCTTGCTCAGCAAAATTTTTCAAAAGTTTCTTCTGTGATTAATTAATTGAATTTCAAAATGCAGCACATTTTTTTAAAATATTATTTTTAATTTATATGTTAATAAACTATCAAGTCTTGCAGCATCATATTTAACTTTTATCCAATTTATGAAAAAGAACATCCAGTTATAGAATAAAACAAAGCAATGGTATCTAATTGCAATGGGAAATAAAAAAAAAATATTTTATTTATTATTTGGAACTAGATTATACCGTTTATCAAAAAAGATCATGATTTTCAAAATGAATGAATGAATTATTTAATCAAATAATTATTTTCATTAAAAGAATATTTCATATATCTTACTAATAATGTATTTGAACCTTATTTTTATAAACTCTGATATTCTGTTTTTGTTTTGTTTTTTAATTTTTTCCAAAATCTTATTATTTTCTTTTTCTTTTAGCGTGTCTATATGTAAAAAACACTACAGAAGTACGTCTACATGAAGAATTGCACATGATGTTTTATTAAACAACTTATTTTATATTTCTGTATGTAACTATTAATCATAAAAATCAGAAAGTCTAGTATAATCAGTGAATTAAATAGCAACACTTCAGCTGCTGTCTTTTTACTTTTTGATTGAAAATTGGCAATATATTACAATTAAAATAAAAATCTGTCTAAGATCAGTTTTCCTTATTAAAATCCTGGAATTTACATTTAAAGAATACATTACATTACATACATTTAAAGAATATATATATATATATATATATATATATATATATATATATATATATATATATATATATATATATATATATATATTTAATTCAAATGTGAAAAATATTTTTCCAAAGATATTTTATTGCTGTTTTTTTACTAGGCAAAAAAAAAAAAATATTGATAATTATTTTAATGTGTGAAATTACTTTTTATATTAATACTTACCTAATTTTAATTTTCATCTTAATTCCTGATTATTTTAGAGTTTTTTAAAATTTAATTTAACATGAAATCTATCAACGATTCTTACATGTTTGACTATTCAGTTTGATTTGCAGTTAATTCAGGGGCATATTAAATGATAAAAAATAACTTTATTTTAACTAATATTCAATGTACCAAAGGTATCCATAAGTCCTGTTAAGGAATTAAAAAAAGGAAGCAATTATTAGAAAAGCACTTTTACTGCATAATGTATTATAATGCCTAGACTATTTTTCAACCTAGTTGAACCATTGCTAAAACTTTCATCTTAGCAAGACATAAGCTTTAGTATGCCTTTGTTGTACAAGGCACAGCTTGATATGCTGATGAAGTGAATGGAAAATATGAGCATTAACAGTGTCGTAGTGGTGAAACTTTGATTCATTCTCCTTAAAATTCTATTCAACTTCTGTGAACAAATCACCATCAGTGTGTGTCTGTGAATTTTAATTGGTTTCGTATTCCTAGAATTAGAAAAGCAGATGATAAAACGTAATTCTTATGCGGCGGAATATTCAGTTCTTTAAAAACATTTTAAATCTTCAACATGAAGCTGACGTAATACTCAGGGATTTAAAAATGCCATCTACTGTTTGGCAATGAGACAACAAAGTGAACGTGCATCTGTTAAATCATAAATGAAACTCCCCACGGCAAAAATTGAAACCGGTATTTAGTTTCTCAATACTCCTCGTATCTAGAAATAATCTTGAACAATTTTCTTTTATATTATTGAGAATTAAAATAATATTTCTTTCAAACCCATTTTCAGTATATTTTTCGATTTAATTTAAATTGGAATTATTTTAAATCATTATTTATTTAAATCCTTCTGCGGTCCTATAAACACATCTACAAAACTTCTATTTGTTCTGAATTGCAGATGAAGGCCCTTGCAGGTGACAGCGCTTTGAAATAATCTCCACCATAATGCAATAAAATATAAATTATAATCGGTATCAATTATAATTTATAAGTTATAATTTAATTTAAATTGGGATAATTTTAAAATATTATTTATCTAAATCCTTCTATTCTTCTATATACATGTCTTGATACTGAGTTGTAGATGAAGTACACTGCAGGAGGCAAATGCTTTGAAATAATCCTCTACCTCTATGCAATAAAATATAAATTATAATTGGGATGAATTAAATTTAATTGGAATCAATTATAATTTAATTTAAATTGGAATAATTTAAAGAATAATTTATTCAAATCCTTCTGTGCTTCTATAAACCCATTTTTAAAACATATGATGGTTCTAAGTTGCAGATGAAGTACACTTCAGGAGGCCAGCGCTTTGAAATACTCCTCTATCGATATGCAATAAAATATAAATTATAATTGGGATCAATTAAATTTAATTGAAATCAATTATATTTTAAATTATGAATTATAATTTTGTTTAAATTGGGGTCCTTTTAAAGTAATATTTATTTAAATCCTTCTAAGCTTCTATAAATCCATCTACAAAACCTCTATTGATCCCGAGTTACAGATAAAGATTCCTGTAAAAGGCTAACGCTTTGAAATAATTCCCCACCACTATGTAATTAAAATATATAAATTATAGCTATATATGCTTCTTATTAAAATAATGAACTTCTATCCGATTTATAACCTAGTGAACAACTATACACATTGTATTTAATTTTCTGTCTTTTTATCTATCAATAAAACGTGTTCTGTATTAAATTTATTTTCTTTGAACCAAACAGTTTTTGCCTCATTAACTTATCTGTAATCATGTTCATAAAATTCAGTTAAATTTTTATATCAGGGTTTCAATATATTAATACACAATCCATATTATAACTCGTTCTAATTGTTACTTCGTTAAAAGTTCCGCTATTGTCGTTTCTTTAAGTGCAAGCATGCATTATTAAACGTGCATTATATAAAATATTTTAACGAAAATTTCTCATTGTGTCTAGTTTCCATTCTATTAATACACGATCCACTAGCATGTTGTTTCCAAGCTATGAACATGCATAAAATGCATTTCACCTTAAATCACAGCTTACTTTGAAACTGAGTTTTGTAACCTTATTTTTAAACTATTAAATTATACACTAATTACGTTTCATTAAATAAATTTGTCATCAAAATCTCTACTTAGTCTTTCCTTTTAAAATTAGTAACCTATCTATTAAAGCGTATTCTATATTAAGCACTCTTTTCGATGAAAAATACTCTTTTCGGTATTTCTAACTTATCTAAGTTAAAATATTTCCCTGATATGTTAATGAAACCGCCGAAGCTTCCCTGACGAAACTTCTCGATCAAAACAAAGGATAATCTTAAGCCATTTCCCTTCACTTTTCATGCGGGATTTTTGAGTGGATAAAAAATCGCTTCTCTCTCCGCTGCTTTCACTTATCTCCTAATCCTCTCAGATGTGAAAGAGTTAGAGTGCTTTACCTTCACCAAATAAAAGGGGGAGGATTATCGATTTTTCGCCACCTTAAAGCCTCATCGATTAATACACATTGTTCTGAAGAGTCATTTTATGCCGCCGAAGCGGTTTGGTGTAAAATGCTGGATTTCCTATCTAAGTTTGGCTTTTTAACTTCTCGTTTGTATTTTGATATATGCATAACTTTTAAAAACTTTTTGTTCATTGCCTAAATTTTATTTTAAAACGTATAAGAAATTAAAAAATATAAATTTAGAATGGTTTTGCGTAATATGTTACAATTTTAAACTAAAATATATTTTATTTCAATAAAAAATTTAAATAGTTCATTTTTCGATTTTTTTACATCAAATTTATTATTTTATGAATAATATAAGTCTATTTTAGTAGTATAATAAATTAAAGTACATTCATTGCATAGGCAGAATGAAATAAAATATAAAATTTAAATTCTTCTGTTTATTTTTTGTTTCAGATAATCATTTTCGTTCTAAAATTTATCTCATTTATCACATTGGATAATTTTGAAAAGTAAATATGAGATTTAATAGTTTTAATATGGAATATTAAAGCAAAAAATACCTTTTCTCTTATCTAAATTTTTTTTCCTTAAATTTTGGACATTATTATATATTATATACTATATCTGATTATTATATACTATTACGCTTTATCTAATTGATTGATGAAATACATCATTATATTTCCTTCAAGTATTCTGGAATCACCCGATAGTTTGGATAAAAAAATATCTTTTCTTATCTTGTTCTTAATGTTTGTGTTTCATTATTGACTCTTCTTTGAATTTAAAATGTGCACCATTTATTCAATAATAGTGGTTATCGAAAGAAGAACAGTTGTATTTATAGTATACAATTTGTGGAGACATTTTGGCTTGGAATGTTTAAAATATAACATACATTTTTCTACTCTTGTTTGTTTTAGTTTTAAATTGCTAGTGATTTTTACTACTAGTTTATAATTTTTCAAACAATATGAGGTTTAGAAATTCCTTCAAACAAAGCTTTGTCAATGCAATATGCAAAGTTTAAATAAAAAGCATTTATTCCTTTTCCAAATGTTTCTATATATATTTATGCAAAATATAATTTACATTTTATGATTTGAACCAATATCTATATCGTCTTATTAAACACACTGATGAGTTTTGAAAGTTATTCCCGACCAAGCGTTCAAAGATTAGTAAATTGGTCATTGTTATTTCTTCACTTCAATTTTAAATTTTGATTATCATGTATGTGCTTATTTTATTAAATATTTATTATTATTATTACAACATTTATCTTATTTAAAAATCAGAATTCATTTCTATTGTTGAATATTTTTTATTAACTGATTTTTAACTAACTGGGTGATATTTTTTATAAATAGTATTTTTATTTATAAAACAATTCTTAAAAAAATATTCCTTGAGCTTCTCATATAAGAGCTTCGTACGGAATAAGCTTTTGATTAGTACAAAGTCAGCATGACCAATGAAATAAAATCGTAAGAGTATATTACATTAGAATATTTTATATATTAAAATATAAGAATATATTACATTTCATGAAAATTTCTGATTTATTATATTTTCCAACATTATCAAAATATCAGCATAACTAATTTTTACTTAACTTTTATTAACTAATTTTGATTAATTTTTTTATTCCATTTGTTATGGAATATTTTAAAGAATTGTTATAAAATGTCATTATATTATATTAATCAATAATATTATGAAATGATGTAATTTTCTTGATTATCCAACGGAAGGAATAATGCGTTGGACAACCTGACTTAAATCATGTATTATGTAATTATCCAATTGTCATCATAATCTGACGTAAATAATCATGTAAAAGCTATTAAAAGGTAAATATTCAGGGTGCTTATCATTAAGATATATCTGAGAAATACAATGTAGAAGAGACATCTGTAGTCAATAAAACTCCCAATTTTCATGACATGTATTTCAAAACATGAAAAAAATATTGGGAAAAAGAGAAATTATAGGAAATATAGAAACTTCTGAAAAAATTTCTTTTTCGTATCCTAAAACAATTACAGATAAAGATATGCGAATTTATGCCATTGTAGGGACACTTTCAATTAATAATTAATATTCATTATTATTAAAATTATTTAGGATGACAATTGAAACATGTTTATATTTGATAATGTCACACATCTTCCCTTTCACTCAGTTGCGGAACTTCGAAGATTCTCCGAGTTCTGGAAACAAACATTTGTCACACTTATAAATACTAATGTTATCGCTGCAATGGTCTAAATAAGGATACTCTTAAGACTCTATTATTTTGACAAATATATTATGCCTTCAAATCAATTTTTCCATTAAAGTCCCAAAAATACTAAATATTTAATAAAGGAAGAAAAAACAATACTTGGGAAAACAATTCAGTGCTGCAGTTTCAAGAAAACTGAAAATTCCTCTGCAAACCAAGAATTTTCATCTTTTAAATTCTGCCTCTGTATATTTGAGATGCTTTGTTATTTATGTTGTGTATATTTTGACAAATATATTACACATTCAAATCAATTTTCCATTAAAATACCCAGAAAAGCTAAATATTTAATTAAGGAGAAAGAAACACTACTTGGAATAATAATTTATTACTGCAATCTCAAGAAAACCAAAAATTCCTCTGCAAACCAAGAATTTCCGTCATTTAAATTCTGCCCCTGTATATTTGAAATGTCACTCAAGTATATCGTGTATATTTTGTCAAATATATTATGCATTCAAATAAATTCCTATTAAAGTACATATCCAGAAAAGCTAGATATTTAATAAAGGAGAAACAAACAATACTTGGCCAAAAACTCAGTACTGCAGTTTAAAAAAAAAACGAAAATTCTTCTGCAAACTAAGAATTTCCGTCTTTTAAATTCTTTTCTACATCAGAATCTGAAATCGAGTCACGGAAAAATAGAAGCGTTTCCACCTGGGAGACCGAGAACCCAAGATCAATAGAAAAAAAACAACAGCGGAAATAACGTTGTAAGTTTTGTTCTCTAACTTCTCAAAAGAAAGAAAAAAATAAGAGCAGCAATCTATTGTCTCCTGTGTTTTGCTACAATCCATTTTATCAGAACATAACCTCTTTAGATTACGTCTAAGCGTTTTGCAGTTACAGAAAACAACCCACCCTATTACGGGGCCATTATAAGGATGGACTTTCAGGGAATAAGATACGAGAGGTGGTTACTTGGTTATAGACCAGTACATAAGCATGAAGTGAATGAGTCGCAAGGGATTTCATGCGCGAAAGAAAATGGCCGAATATTTTTCTGATAGTATCACTTTTCTTTAAAATAAATATGAAACAATAGAATGAATTTATGGACATTTATTTAACTTATGTTTTAATTTATTGGGAAAGTAAAATCTATCTATCATTATAGAAATTAACATTTTTTTTATGTCTAAAAAGTGGTTTTCTATGCTTTATTTATGTTTCGTTTGCTTCCTTTAAGATTAATTTTGTTTATTTTGTCAATGGATCTATTATTAGACAATGGATTCTAAAACCCTCTGCTCTTTTGCGCATGCGTTATGATGGGATTAATTCGACAAAATAGGGGTGAAAGGAGGGAATGTTTACATTTAACAATAAAATAAATTCGAATTATTCGCAGATTGAATTAAATTTATATGGTCAGAAACTCACACTATTCTCATATACGTGAAAAAAATTGAACAAAAAAGTATCTAATAGATTGAAAATCAAGGTCAAAGAATGACGAAGAATTCCGAAAATGCGCTCATCCTGCCACGCCTCTCCCCTTAATGAGATAGAATCGTCGAAATGTGGTCGTCTCTAAATGAACAGTAGATATTATGAAAAATCTGCAATAACGTTTTCTTCCTCAGTTAGTCTCATAATAAGGAAGAAAGATTTACACATATATTAAGTGGATACTGAATGGATAAAAAGTTAATGTTGTTAGGGTTTGACGGTTTTTCAAACCCAGTTTTAAAAAACCGGTTTTTTATAATAAATTTGTCACATTTGAAAACCGGTTTTTAAATTTAGAAAACCGGTTTTTTCGGAACGCCTGGTTATTCCTTCTCCCCCTCTTCTTCTTCTTCTTCTTCAAAAAAAAATGAATTTTATCGGTTGGACCAAATTGTTCAGCAGCTGAAGGCTTAGGGCGACGAGATGCCAATTTATTAACGTGAAGGTATATTTGAATTTCTGTTAAATGAACTAAAAAATGAAATAAGTTTGAAATTATTACATGCTTTAGAAACTGAAATAAGTTTGAAATTATTACATGCTTTAGAAACTGAAATAAGTTTGAAATTATTACATGCTTTAGAAACTGAAATAAGTTTGAAATTATTACATGCTTTAGAAACTGAAATAAGTTTGAAATTTTTATACGCTTTAGAAACACGAATTCAAGAATATGCTTTAGAAAGGAGACAAGTAGAATTGGCAACTCTTTTTCTGTATTTTGAAAATCCACAAAACATTTCTAGTTCAACGAAGAAATCTAGTGTATTTTAATCAGCTTCAAAAACCGAAATTATTAAGTTATCTGGAAAAATATTGTCTAGAATATTTACAAATCCTTATGTGGAAATTTATTCTGATAAAGAGTAAATCGAAAAAAATTACTCATCAGAGTAATGTTTTTTTAAAAGAAGCCATGGAAAAATCAATTCCTAAGTTTATATAAGAACTTAAAGAAAAACTTACAAATCCAAAGACACTGAAAGCTGAATTTTCATTATTTGAGGCAACGAATAAAAGAACAAAAAAACTTAGATTTGTTAGAAAACATTAATTTCTGTGAACCAGCTTGTTGCCGAAGACTGGTAGCATCAAATAAATTAGAGAGAAACAAGTCTAAGAAAAACAATGAAAATAAAACTAAAAATTTCATAATAAATCGATATTAACAATGAAAGCATTACCTTCATAAACACCATCCATCATATGCATCAAACAATGTCTTGTTTGCTCATGTTAATGAGCATGAAATCCCAAGTAACTAATTGCAAAATCATATTTCATGAGCTTTACACCTATTTAAAAGTTAACATGAGAAAACATTTGCATTGCACTAAATTATCATTAAGTAAGCTTTTCCACTTCAACTACCCAGCTATAAAAATATATGGGGAAAAAATCCATTGCGTTTACCTAGCATTGAGACTCGAAGTCATAAAGTCGCTTTAGAACAATATTCCCGCCAAAATTCCACCTAAAGGACCATCGTCTGAAATTCCTTTTAACCGAGATAAATCAACAGGCCATTAATTACGCTGGTTGAGAAGGGAGTCGCCCCATTTTCTCTGTCATTAACCTGAATATCTCTGTGAAGTGGCGCGCTATCAATGGGAGATTTGATTTGACTCATAATTGCTGTCATCTTCAGGTACGCCGCACAAGAGCATATTTAATGAAAGTCTTTAATCCCCTTGCAAGTTCGTCGCATTGATATGAATATCCAAATTGTGTTTATTGGTTATGGGTTATGGATATATGTGTATTTGATTTCGGGATACATAATCTTGGAAACGAATATTGGCTATATTTAACAGAATAACTGTTGCTGTTTCCATATAAGTTTTCAACACAATATCTGCCTGTTTATGAATCAAATTGAAGCTGAAAAATTACAAGAGATATTTATATTATATATAAAAACAATATTATTTATATTATATATAAAAGACAATGTTCGTATGTATATTCTTTATAGATAAAAATCTACCGAACCGATTTGCATGAGGCTTTTAGCAAAACGATCCGAATTGTATGAGATTGTTTAAAGCTATTGAAATACTCCGATCAGTAAAAAAGAAGGCCAAACTTAATAATATTATAAAAATAAGCCACAACACTGAAATAACAATGAAAATAATGTAAAATTACTTGAAAATTATGTTTAAAAGTTAATTATACCTAGACCAAAGACTTTTACAGCAACTAAATCAGCATAACTGGAAATATAATGTTTCGAACTTTAAAACGATGTAAAAATCATTTTTGTCCTAGAATATTTTCACAAGCCAGTGTGAAAGAAACATCAAAACTTAGCTTATTATTTAATTGATTAAAATGTTAATTAAAATTTCAAAATAATAGCTTCGAGGTGCGCATCTTCCCTTTTTAAAGTTTATGTAAATCAAATTTGGTATTTTAAGGTCACGCTTACCAGACTGTAGTGTGCCGACACAATCATATTCATCTTTATTATTAGTGGCAATTCGGCTTCAAAATCTGCGATATTTGCACATTATTTGGAAGGTGTTTTGTTTTGTTTTGTTTTTACAAACTGCTTGTTTGTTCTTTTGTTTGCAGTACAAATACTGAGAGTACAAAGATGCTTCACCCAGGAGAAAAAATAGCAATACCAATTTGTAGATTTAGTAAGTGCAATTACTAAGTAAGTGCAATACTGACATCTGTTTTCAGCAAATAACTAAATTTAACAGACTTTGTTCGAGATGAAATAAATATAACATCAACTTTTTAGAATGAATAAGAATTTTCTTTTCTGAATTAAAATACTTAATAGACACGAAAGTAAATTTCATAAACTGTTTTTTTTTTTGTTAATGAAACATGAGACTGTTTCTATAACACATTAGCCCATTTAAGAGCCACAAGAAAAAAATGTTAAAAGTAGAAATGTTAGGAACCACAAAAATGCTATTTTTGCATATACTTGGTAATTACATCTTTTATGAATTGTACTCACAGAATGAAAATGCTTTTGTTACTTGAAATCATTAATTAATTTTCAAAGTCACAAAACTAAATTATTCTCCAGTGATACTCACACAAGTGACTCTATGCATACGTTTTAGAACTACTAGACATTATTAATATCTAGATATCTAGATATTATTAATATCTAGTAGTTCATATTTGAATTACTAGTTATTACTAATATTTAGTTCATATTTCATATTTGAATTACTAGTTATTACTAATATTTAGTTCATATTTCATATTTGAATTACTAGTTATTACTAATATTTAGTTCATATTTCATATTTGAATTATTGAATCAAGAGTCTTGTGCAATGAAGTGGTGTTCCTTGAATTTGTATATAAAATAATCTAACCAACTTGAAAGAAATATTTTAGTGATCCTATAAAAATAGAGTATAAGTTTTTCCAACGTATTTTATTTATAATAATAATACAATAATTTACAGGATGAAGGTAATTTACCAAAAAGAAGTTGCAAAAAAAACAAATATAGAATCCCTTTATTTAGAAAGAACTTAATAACGAAATTAGTATTTGCAAGTAAGCATTAAGTGTTTGCTTTTTTGTAATTTTTTAAGGCTCTTCCGGAAAAATAAGCAAGTTTACAAATATTTTCCGGTTAAAAAAATGAACTTTCAAAAAGTGTACGAAACAAAAAGAAGACTTGTTGGAAGTTTTTTAGATTCTAAGATTCTAATCTTTCGCGGGATGTACCATGCAGTTTGCTTTCCAAAGACTTTTTTTTTTTTTTTTTTTTTTTGTATTTTCGGAAGGAAGCACGCAGATCTAGCTGACAAACAATTTCACAAACAGTAAAATCACTTACGTAAGAAGTTCGAAGAAACGGAAATGCCATTTTTTTTTCTCAAAGCGTAAAACTATTCTGGGTCAAAAATCAATTATCGTTTTTGTCTCCAAATAAATCATTCTTGTGTCTAAAAAGATAAAAAAAAAAAAGAATTTTTCCATGAACTTTTACAGAAAAAGAACATCTAAAGGAGCAAAGAGCTGGAAAAATAAAAGAAGTTTGTGTGGGAAAAAAAGGGAAATTCCACAGAGGAACAGCAAATATTGATTGTCTCACACGTATCAACACTGGATGTTGCCAGATGCACATAACAGCCAATAATAGATATATCGATCTCGTATCTTTTAAGTAAACGCTTATAGTTTATCCCTTTTATGGGTCATCTTAATTTTCATTTTGCGAATCATTTTTATCGGGCGGTAATTTTTATTCATAAATATTGACGAAATCAATAACGGATGGCTTTAATTATGTTTTGGTTAAAGGAACTGTGCAACAAATATTATTATGTAATTCATCTTTTAGCAGCTATGTGTGTTCTGTTATTTCTCTTTATAAAATAAGAAATTTTCATAAAGCAATGACATAGTTTTCTTAATAAAATTGTTAAGAAAAAGATAATTTAATCGTAATTATTATTACCTTTTTCGGTTAGTTTTCCTAGCCAAAGTTCGAAATGTACGCGAAAATGCCTACATAAACAAAAGCATAGTTTGCTTCTGTTCTTTCTTGAGAAATTGTTTCTTTTAATCTTTAAACATATTCATCTCGTAAATAATAAATTATCATAATCTCGTGCTAATTTAATATTGTCTAAGATTAAACTATTTAGATGCAATCATCTGACTAATTAGCATAAGATTTCTGTATTTCTGATTCGAGTCGTAACTACTGTGCAATATGCAAATGTAAATCTGTATGTACATGTAAATCAATCACGTGATCGCCATGAGATCATATAAAAGCGGATGCCAGCTTTTGTAAGGATACATCCGAATCCATTCTCCCGCTCTCTGGCTTGCTTTTCGCTCTAGCGACGTTTGTTTGCTACGAGTTTCTGAAATGTCTGAGAATAGACAATATAATACTTTCTGTGCTTTTAAAATTTTGTAAAGTAACTTCTTGATTTTATATTTTCTGTTGAACCTTAATGAATAAATCCCGTTGATGTTTTTAAAAGGATGTTGATCTCCAATCAATGAACTTTTGAATCCTTTGCATCGTAAGTAGTATTAGTATGCGATTAGATGAACTTTTAGACCACTGCGTGATATTAGAGTTTCTTCATAATTAGATGCAGCCAATGCTACTCGTCATTTCATAAGAAGAAATTTTAACAAAAATATTATATCATTGCAACACATCTTAAAATACTATGCAGTACATTTTGGACTAGCATTTTTTATCTTTCTTCTTAATTATCAGAAAAGAAAGAAAAATCTTATTTTCAGAAATACTGACAAAATTAATGAAAGATGGTTTTAATTATGTTTTTATTAAGAGGAAATATGCAACGAATAATGTTATGCAATGCGTCTTTTAGAAGCTATGCTCTGTTATTTCTCTTTATAAAATGAGCACTTTTAAATAAAATAATGACATGGTTTTCATAATAAAACATTATAACATTTTGCAGTACATCATAAAACATTATGCAGTACATTTTAGACTGACATTTTTGCAATTTATTCTTAATTATCAAAAATATCTTATATTCTGAGATCAAATTATAACCATTACCATTAACTGACTACTCAGATCCGTCCGTAGGCAAACGGAAATAACTGGACCGGACCGCAGAGACAGCAGCCCTGGTGGGAACTATGATGAAATCGTAAGGGCCATCACCGTCCACGGCCCAACCCTTCTCTAACGAAAAACGTCCCATCACTGATGAAAGATAGCCAATTCTCCACACCATTTCTGTACCCGCCAGGAAGACGGGAACTAAACACCATACCGAAACTTCTCATCTTCATTTTTGTGGTGCCTTCCCCAGTGGGATTAGAGATGAAATAATAAATGAACCTTTGTTGATTATGGTCTATTTCATCAGCAAAAAAAGATTATTGAACTTTAATTATAAAAAAATTGTATTTGAATAAAATCTATTGCAATTCTACAAATACTAAAGAATATGTATATGGAAATATCGATTCATATTTTGAAATATAATACCCTGTTATGTTTAGTCCATAAATCAAATCCCCAAACAAATATGTGCAACATAAAAAATATACATATTAGATAGCATATAAATATGAATTAACTTCAAAGATATTAAAGCAAAATCCTGTTATTAAATAAGATTTTCAGAAGGCTTTGCCGCAGTGCATGTCAACTCATAATTTTCACTAATTGTGATATACATAATTCGGAAATGGAAAAGTGGTTTTTCTTTCTAAACTGAAATTTGTTTGCGCCTTTTTTAAACTATTGAAAGCTGTGGCATGCTCCATGCTCTTCTGTGATGAAATAATAAAAATATTCATGACAGAGGATTCAAGAAGAAATAATAAGACTGATGGCACAAAGTGAAATACTCATGACAGAAGAAGATATACTCAGACTGAGGACACAAGTATAGATACGCAGGCAGATGACTTAAGAAAAAATACTCAGACTGATGGCACAAGAAAATAAGGTGTCTGCATTCTCATCTTGCTTAATTAATGGATCGTTGATGTATCTAGACAAAATAAAAGATTTCAACTGGTAATTTATTTGGTAAAATTTCACCAAAAATGTTGTTGTTGTCTTGTCCAGTAGTGCAATAGGATTAGATCTGTCCAAAAGTGTCTAAAACGGCTTTGGCCACATCAATAACCTCAGTAGAGTAGAGGAGTTGATGCGGTGAATCGAGATGGATCTTGAAGAGTTTCGCCAGAATGGCTGGGCAATCAAAGATAGGGTCGGGGGAGAGTTCAGTATCAATGCAGTGAGGACAACTTCTGTAGCTTCTATGGCCATCGGAAGATATTTTCATTTCCCTGAAGTGTTTAGTCCTTAATCCAGCAATAGTTGTGGATATAGTACTATCACAATTTAGGGCAGGGGTGGAGTGCTTCTGAAAAGAAACAGGAAGTAGTCTGAGGCTGGCTATTGCATTAGCATCAGTCAGGGTCAGGCTGTAAGAAAGTTGAGGGTTTTCGCAGGCCTCCTTGGCCAGGATATCAGCCCTCTCATTACCCACGATATCGACGTGTGCCGGAATCCATTGGAGAATGCAGGTTCTTTGGGCCTTAGTTATTTCGTTTAAGAGCAGGATGATATCTTGGGTGAGCTGGGAGTTTCCTCTTAATATGGCCTGGAGGGCTGAGCGAGAGTCCGATAATAATAAAAGTCCATTAGAATTTTGGATTGCTTTGGTGTAGTAGAGATTCAAAGCCTTCTTTATAGCCACCAGCTCACAGGTGTAGTTTGAGGCAATTTTACCAGACATTTTGTGGGATTCATATTTGTCATTTGCATAGGTCAAAAAGATGCCGGCACCACCATCAAGACTGGAGTCTGAAGAGCCATCGGTAAAAGCAATGGCTACATTTTGAGTCGAATTTCACCAAAAATAATATTCTGAAATAACTTTATTACTTCAATTTCCAATGAAGTGCCAAAACACGATTATATGATTCACTCCCATTCAGCAAGCAATTGGCGATATTAAGCAGGCTTTTATAGACTTTTTGATTTTCCTTCGTAGCAGCTATAGGCATGCCTTTTCCTTGTATATGCGCTAATACCTTAAATTATCAAGATTTACTTTACATCAGTTGACACTATATCAACTGAGATCACCGTAATCCGTCCTGATAATAAAAATCTTTCTATTTTCACCAAGTGCGCAGTGTTTTATTTCCCTGTCTTAATTGTCTTAATAATTATTATATGAACATTTTCTTTGTATATACTTTGACTAGTAAAATTTATTCTTCTCAATGATCTCTGAAATTGTCACTGATTTCATTTTATTATACAATAATTTTATAATCTACTATTAAAATTATTTCTTCCACGGTATTTTTTATAATCTTTTCTAACACTACGTCTTGAATCAATATTTTCTTTTTAGAAAATCCAAATTGAAGTATTAAAAAAACTGATACCGATTTCTTTTCCTTCCTTTTTTAACACATATAATCATTACCAAGCATTTTTTATAATCATTACCAAGCATTTGAATAATTCATGGCAGCTATTGATTTATTAGAACACGTTTTTTTACCAAATGCGGATTAAATATTTGGTCGAACATAATATTGTCAGCCATTTTTTGATTAAATAGTTAAAACAATTCTCTTTTTTTTCCATTTGTTTAATGTTTTGTTTAATTAAGTACTTCGTCTAAGGTAGTATTATTTTTTAAAAATACTTGCAAATTATTATTATTGCACGTGGAACCTAAACTCAAACATTACAAATTTTTATAAAATTGACTATTTTGAATTGATTTCAAATGCGATTGGCTTTAATTATTTGCTTCATTTAATGTCTTTGAATCATTAAGTGAGATAAATCAACATTGTAAAGAAATACCAGGTAGATCTCATTTAGGACCAAATAATTCCAATCGTTTTAAAAGACCATTTTAAATGTCCGAGCTTCTAATTTATTTTGGATGAATAAAGGAGAATTAAAAATGCTTTTAGATGTTTAAACATATTTGTGTTAAATAAAATAATCTACTATTTCGTACATAGAGACAATTTTAGGCAAAAAATGAGGACAAGTCTAAATTACTTAAGAATTACTTGTTTACGTTACTCGAATGACTTTATTATGAGCAGATATATTTTAAACTAATTGCTATAAAAACTCATTATACTGAGGTGTTTACACAAATCAAAGCAGCGGAAATTTCTAGCAACAAAAACAAAATTTACTTTTCATGTTCAGAAGACTCATACTAATTATTAAAATTCTCCGAATCTTCAAGGCAACAGAAACCCTGAGTGCAATTATGTACGGAAGAATGTTAGCAAAGGATTCAGTGAAGTGGACTCGTCCACAAGGAATAATTTCAGAATCCATTAAGCAAAATTCAGCTTGTATTTCTTCCCGCTATCATTCGATGGAATCTAGCAAGTAAAATTAATTCATCACTATCAAAATGAATAGCAGACATTTCTTCCTCTGATAGACATTTCTAGCTCTAAAACCTACATCACTCGTTTACATTACATACTGGCCCCAAAACCGCCCACAATTTTAGAAATTTACTTTGTTAGGTTGGGCCGTGTTAGAATTCAGGAAGTTAAGATAAACATTTTAAGGTAAGCATTCATTGTTGAAATCAATATTAAAATTCTAATAATTTTTTTTTTGAGGAATCTAACCAATAGACCCATCATATACTTATAATGATTTTTTTTAGGTTATGTTAAATGGAATTATTCTTTTAATGTGAATTTCCTATTCATCTAATATGAGGGTACACATTAGAATTTTAGCGCAGTAACTAATTTTTCAATGGCGAGGGAAATACTATTTAATTTCAATAAAAATATCCCCTGATATAAATAATTATATTTTATGTTATTTTAATCAATGATTACAATCCTGAAAAAAATTCAACATTTTTTAAAATTGTCTTGATAAGCAACTCTTTCCCCTCTAATTAGAGTTGGTTGTATTAATACGTTCATGAATATCCTCAAAAGCAAAAACGAACATTTTGATAACATTTTCTGGTTTTAACAATCAAATTAATTAACGGTTATTTCTAGTATGATTATTTCTTGGGATAGTTTCTTATTTCTAATCATTATAAAATAGCTCTTTATGATTCATTATTATTTATTAATAAATAAAATACATTTTTTTTCCAAATGTTTTTCCTAAATGTTTATTGTTTTTAAATCAATCTCATTTCTTATTTCAAAAAGGAAACAAATATTTGAAATGTTTCTTCATTTTGAAACCACATGAATTTGAACGGCTAATAATAAATAAACAGTGCTAGCATAAAAAAAAATTTTATTGTTGCAACTGAACACATTTTTTTATACGTATAATATTGTTACGAATCTGTGAGGCGGCTTCCCAGCATAGTTGGTTCCATAGGAGGTCCCAGAGCTTGGCGACTTGGTGACGAATTAGGTGATTTTGGCGCCAAAATAGATTATACCCGAAACATAGAGAATTTTCCCGACCGTCCAGTAGGAACCGAGTTACGCTTCGAACGTTCCTGATTGGTTGAGAGGTTTCTAGCCCCGCCTCCTGAGACCTATAAAAGGAGTGGCCTGCAGCTGCCGAGTAGTCGTGAATTGAGTGGTGAACCAGAGAGTAGTCGAAGAGTTGTCGGAAGCGACAGTGCGGAGTCGTCGTAGTCGGAACCGACGGTGAAGAACTGGTCTTCCAGGGATAAGCGGAGCAGCGACGGAGTCAAGCTAGTGCTGAACTAAGCTGTGCGCTACTGTCTTCCGTAGAGAGTCTTGTTGTTGCTGCACGTCTCGGTTGAAGATATTCGTCTTCGTGTAAATAAACGTCTTTGTTTTATTTCCTACTGCCGCCTGGTGATTGAGCGTTCTTCACACCATATAACTTCCACTATCCAAACGAACCCCGGAAATTCCGTAACAATATTGAGATGTGGTTTTACATGTGTATATTATACTTGGATATTTCGTGTATTTTGAGTATACATTGCATATAATTTGTATATTCATTTACAAAGATATGTTTTGATTTCCCTTTTTCTCGTTCAACTCTTCGTGAAAAAAAAAAAAAAAAAAAAAAACTCCAAATAAATTTCCGTTTCACCATATATTTTTGTTAACACAACAATCCCTAATTTTTCCTACATAATTTTTTATTAATTATTTATTACAAATTGCAAATTTATTGCAAAATTTATTAATTATTTATTACGAATGATAAAATTTCACATGAAAGACATGAAACAATATGTAAATTACTAAATAGAATTAATGTAATTTAGTTAAAGTATCCTGATACATAACTGAATGCAATAAAAAGAAAATCACTCTTTTCAATCAAATTGTATCATTAACTGGCATTATTATGTAATGAATTTGGAACTTAATTTAATCTCCAGGAAATAACGTGCAGCAGCATTCGAAAGTGATTGCCACTCGAATATTTCGAAATACAATGTGAAATTAATCCCATAATGGAATCGGGCTAAGTTCCTGGAGATTACGCAATTAAACTTTTAGGAAGACTTTGTAACTAACACGGCGACATTTCCACTAAGAATAGTTGAGCAATGTAAATTAAATTTTCCATTAACTTGCTTCGAATCTTGTAGAACTCGGTCGAGATCGTAATGGAATTATTCAAGCGTCGTTAGATCTTGAGTTGTATCTTGCTATGCATATCAACATTTAATTATGAGTATTAACTAAAATTATGTATGAGATGACTGACAAAAGATAATCCTTTTTCATTTTTTTCCTTTGATATTTTTCTTTCAGTGTTGGTTAAAAGTTTATGGAAATGGGGCTGTCTGTATTAAAAAATAAACAGCACATTTTCCACTACCTAGCAAATGCCATTTTTTTATTTTCTTCAAATTAAATTAAAGCATTTTTGCCTAAAACTTTTTTTTAAAATTCTTCTTTCAGTTTGCTAGTTTCCCCTGAAACTATTCTGCATCAAATCGCTCAGGAACTCACCACAGAAGAACGTTGAATGTATCTCGTTTAATCTCGCCATTCTTTTTTTTTCTTTTGCTTCTGATTCTTTTCAGATAAATGAAAGGGTGAACAAGCCCTCAATTAGTCCTAAAAGCTTCATCATTTGAAGCTGTACAAATCCCTATTCCTCCCAAAACAATTGCTAATGCTGGGAAGCAGGAAGAAAAAGTACAAATAAATAAATTCTTTCAAGGTAATTATTTAGTGTCAATGGAAATACCGATGTAGCATTGAAATTGCGAAGTAATTTTAATCCCTAACAATAAATCTTGCTTTTCATTTTGGTAAAGAATGTTTCTTCCATAGTTTTTTTAAAAGGAGCTTTTCAATTGGGTAAGATAAATACAGATTTCTAATTAGTTCTTTTTATCCAAAAATAAATCGTTTCTAAAAATATTTTTTCACTATCTTAGTTAACATTTAAGCATTGCATCAGATAGTATTGTGTTTCTTAATCTCACCAATAATAAATATCTTGCGTTTATACAAGAAACAAATTTTTAATTCATGAAGAACATGTTTCAAGAATTATTTGAACAATTTTAAATTCCAGATATTATATAATCAATGGAAAATAAAAGCAAGAAATTTTGCCACATTGATTTTCAAATGTAGGAGAGACGTATATTAAAAAAGAAAAAACTATTTGTTTCAAATAAATTTCTTAAAGATGACAAAACAATCCTAAATCCGGACCAAATGAAAGTGGACAAATCCGACAAAATGAATGCGTCAGAAAATATTAAAGCGAACAAGGAAAAGATTTTGCTTCAATTAAATGCGAATTGAGGAACGAAGTTTCATCTTGGAAGATTGGAGCATTAAAATAAAAATAAAAATTAGCCAAAAGAGTTTCTCTGTGTTTTTCAATCATTTGTTCATATTCAGACTAATACACATGCCTGTCCAACATTAATAATTGGATAGACTGAGATACAGATTTTTTGGCGGCCAAATACATGTAAAATTTCATTCAGATTTGTAATTTTTAAGATATTAAACAGAAAAATTATACAGACAGATATTAAGCAATAAAAATTATTTGTTTCGGATATATTTCTTAAAGCGGACAAAACAATCCTAAATTACGACCATTATTTTAAAATGTATTTAAAAGGACAAGAAACGACTTTGCATAAATTAAGACTAAGTACGAAATGAGCTACGAAGTTTCATCTTGAAAGATTAAAATTATTATTAAAATTAATTATTTGAAAATTAAAATTAAAATCGAAATTAATCAAAATTGTCTTTCAGTGTTTTCCAATCATTCGTTCACATTTAGAATACAGATTGCAGTCAATCATTAATAATTAAAGATACAGTTTTATTGTTGGTAGACTACATGTAAAATTCCAATCATATTTATAATTTTAGTGGAAACGCAAAAGAGAAAGCCATTAAGGATATTCTTCTGTCTTTGGCTATTTTTGACAACATGCCACATTTCAATCTTTCAGCCCATTTAATTACATTTATTGTGTGCAGAGATGCACAGACAGGTAGAATTCCTAAAATATTTTCTCAGAATAAGATCTAAAACTTTGAAATTAATCACGGTTTGGAGGTCAAAAATTTGTAATTATTTCTTTATTTCACTATCGAGTATCTCCAATAGGAAAAAAAAATAGTAAAATTTTAAAGGGAGATTAACCAAAATTTGCTAAAATTCTTTCTTTTATTCTTTCTGTAAAATCAAATTTTAACTTTTTTTCCATGGGCAATGATATTTAATAATAAAGAGCAATGTCATGTTATTAAATAGTTAATGAATACGTTTTTAGTTCAACTAAATTAAATAATATCCTTCCCAAATTCCTCTGTAATCTTTTTCCGTCTACCTAAATTTAATCTGAATCCAACCGAACAAGTCCTCACGTAGATGAACTGAATGAATCCCATTTAATCTTTGGATTTCCTTTTTGCCTCTGAGTCTTTTCAAAGACAACCGAACAAGCCCTCAATTAGGCCTAAAAGCGCCGTCATTTGGGTCTGCACAAATTCTTGTACTTTTTAAGACAATTGGGATGGCTGGGATGTGGGAAGAACAAGTAAAAAAGGGAAATTCCTCTGTAGATAACAGTTTGCCGTTAGAGATGATAGTCAAGGAACATTAGAACTGAAATTAAATTTACTATTCTTAGCAATAAATATTGTTTCACAGTTTTATATACTCTTGAATGAGATGTAAGATTAGAAAACAATGTAAAAGCAATCGCAAAGAAAAAAAAAATCAGCATTGAGATGTTGATATTTCTCCACGTTTTAGACAACTCTGAGCCTGAAAAATACAATCTTGGAAATATGCCTGCTTGTTAAAAAATCATTTTAGTGTACAAGGATTATTTGAAGATGTATTTATTAAGTTAGACATGTAGTCTTAACATCAAATTTGTAAATTAAATCAATTAAATAAATAAATTAATTAATTCATATAATTAATGAATTAAATCAATTCAATTAATTAATGAACTCAATTTAATTCAATGAATTAAATCAATTCAATTAATTAATGAACTCAATTTCATTCAATGAATTAAATCAATTCAATTAATTAATAACTCAATTTAATTCAATGAATTAAATCAATTCAATTAATTAATGAAATCAGTTTAATTCAATGAATTAAATGAATTCAATTAATTAATGAACTCAATTTAATTCAATTAATTCAATCAATTCAATTAATTAATGAACTCAGTTTAATTCAATCAATTCAATTAATTAATGAACTTAGTTTAATTCAATTAATTCAATCAATTCAATTAATGAATGAACTCAATTTAATTGAAATAATTAAATCAATTCAATTAATTAATGAACTCAATTTAATTCAAATAATTAAATCAATTCAATTAATTAATGAACTCGATTTAATTAAATTAATTAATTCAATTCAATTAATTAATGAACATAATTTAATTCAATTAATTCAATCAATTCACTTAATTAATGAACTTAGTTTAATTCAATTAATTAATGATCTCAATTTAATTCAAATAATTAAATCAATTCAATTAATTAATGAACTCAATTTAATTGAAATAATTAAATCAATTCAATTAATTAATGAACTCAATTTAATTCAAATAATTAAATCAATTCAATTAATTAATGAACTCAATTTAATTAAATTAATTAAATCCATTCAATTAATTAATGAACTTAGTTTAATTCAATTAATTAATGATCTCAATTTAATTCAAATAATTAAATCAATTCAATTAATTAATGAACTCAATTTAATTCAAATAATTAAATCAATTCAATTAATTAATGAACTCAATTTAATTCAAATAATTAAATCAATTCAGTTAATTAATGAACTCAATTTAATTAAATTAATTAAATCAATTCAATTAATTAATGAACATAATTTAATTCAATTAATTAAATCCATTTAATCAATTTATTTAAATAAAAGTTTAGGAAATGGAAATATGGAAATGCATATGGAAATAAAAATTTGTATATATCCATATATATATATAGAACATCCATATTCATTTATATATCCATATATAAAGAACAAGAACTAAAAAAATGATATGTATAAAGACGTATTTTTATAATTATAGATATGTATTAAATTTTGGACCTAATCTATCATTGTAGGAACTATTTAACAATCGATATATTTGAGTGAGAATGAATGCGAAAACTCAAAAACACAACAGAATAAACATAACATTTCCCAGGTGAAGGCGCGCAAGTCATGCTTGGCAAAACTGCGTCTTGCATATGGTTAAAAATTAATCAATAGGCACCAATGAAAATGCTTAAAATTCAACAACATTTGTAAAAGTATGCAAAATTATATATAACAAAAATAGATCCAAGCTTATGACCAACGGCTCGATTTATGCAGAAAAAACAGACAAATTGTTAGTAGGTTTGATGTGGTTTCTCAGTTAAAGGAACACAAGTCAAAACTGCATCTCGCATATGGTTAAAAATTAATCAATAGGCACCAATAAAAATGCTTCAAATTCAACAACATTTATAAAAGTATGCAAAATTATATATAAAAAAGACTGGTGAAATAGATCCAAGCTCATGACCAATCGTTCGATTTATTTAATTAATTTATCAAATTTGCTTAATTTATTTCTTTTGATTAATTCATCAAACTTGAGTAGATAAAGTAGATAAATATGTTTACTCAAATACCATTAGTTGATTATTTTACTTTGAATTCTGAACTTTCTATCAGTTTGATTTCTTGCAACTATTTATATGCCCTTTTTACATACATTTAAGTTCTTTGGTTCTTTGGTCTGGACTTCCTACCGCTGTGTTTGCATTCTACTGCTTCCTTTTTAAAGTAAAAGCCTTTGAAAATATGCATTCTATCACTGACTGACTAAACTCCATCACAATTTCCGCGTTGGTGATGCTCATTTGTTTGGTATCAACTGCAAGAAGAAGCGCTACCAATTCCCTCAAAATAGTCACCCCAATGCAAACGGAAGATTCGTTTCCTTCACATTTATTTATTAGTATTTGAAACTTACTTTCTTATTTAATAGTTCTCAATATAGCATGGAAATTTGAACTGATGTTGATGCGAAAACTGATACGATTGAATAAAAAAAGATGATTTATCGATTGGATTTTCTTTAACAGGGAGAAGAAGGTTTAATATTACCATTTGAAAGCAAAAGTTGCAGACGAAAATTTAAACTGTTTTTTTTTCAATCAGTTGAATTTTGAACAATATGTATATATACAGGGTAATTATAATTAAAGTGCAAGTTATGGAAGGACTGTAAAAGAAAAATTACTTGGAGTATGTTGAAGAAATTTGGTACATGTTATATTTACAACATGGGGAAATCAATTGCACAATAAAAAAAATCAATTCAACTTTTTATCCTAGGTGGCACGATTTAATGACAATATTTTATACATTGTATTTATAACATTTTTCTTTGTTAAAGTATGAATGCGTTGATCAATATGGGATCCTGATCCACAATAGCACTTAATGTTTCCTGCTGAATTTCTAGGACATGTCCAGTAATGAGCACATATTCTACAGTTCGATGTGTTGACTTGTCCGGATAAAGTAAAATGCGCTTCATCAATCCACAAAATCTCTAGAATCCATGATTCGTCTTCATCAATTTTGGAAAGGATGAAGTTGGAAAAATCAGTTCTTTGTTGTGGATCACCTAGTTGCAAGTTCTGCAAAATTTTCCTGATCCACAGTAGCACTTAATGTTTCCTGCTGAATTTCTAGGACATGTCCAGTAATGAGCCCATATTCTACAGTTCGATGTGTTGACTTGTCCGGATAAAGTAAAATGCGCTTCATCAATCCACAAAATCTCTAGAATCCATGATTCGTCTTCATCAATTTTGGAAAGGATGAAGTTGGGAAAATCAGTTCTTTGTTGTGGATCACCTAGTTGCAAGTTCTGCAAAATTTTCCTGATCCACAGTAGCACTTAAAGTTTCCTGCTGAATTTCTAGGACATGTCCAGTAATGAGCCCATATTCTACAGTTCGATGTGTTGACTTGTCCGGATAAAGTAAATTGCGCTTCATCAATCCACAAAATCTCTAGAATCCATGATTCGTCTTCATCAATTTTGGCAAGGATGAAGTTGGAAAAATCAGTTCTTTGTTGTGGATCACCTAGTTGCAAGTTCTGCAAAATTTTAATTTTATACGGATAGCCTCTTAGAACATAGTGCAATGTTTTGCGTGCGGTCTCCTATGGTTTTTATAAAGTCCTTGCTACAAATTAATTTAAATCACAATACCACAAATAAAATTAATATATTTACTCCAAAATAAATTTTTACTTCCTCGCAGTTTAAGGTTATACAATTTTTAAAATATTTTTCTCGATTCAGGCTTATTAAATGAAGGAACGTTTTTCCTTTCATTTTTTTCATTTATTTTCTTCGCAACTAACTTTAGCATCGAAGTTTCCTGTCATTCTTTACATAATTTTTAATGCTCTGAATTTTTTTTTTAAATTATGGATATAATTTTATTTATTTTTGTGTGAAATGTCGATAGCTTACTGCTATGTACCTCATGTCATTTGAACTTGAAATTCTTAAAGAAATATCTGAATTTAAAGTAAATTTATAAATTAAAATGATTTTAATTAAATTTACTTTATTTTCAAATAAGTCAAAAAAACTTAGCTCTAAATTTGAAAAAAAATAATTTATTTTCATCATTTAAAATAATATTTTTTGCCAGAAAATTGCTGTAAAGTTCTTATAAATGAAAAAAGGAATTTTTATTGATTCTTTTTAGTTGAAATAAATGAATAGCAGATACTATATATCTGTGTTTTTACATGTTAATAAATTCTTTAACTGAATTTAACTTCGCTAATTTACACACACACACACATACATACATATACATATACATATACATATACATATACATATACATATACATATACATATACATATACATATATATATATATATATATATATATATAGAGAGAGAGAGAGAGAGAGAGAGAGAGAGAGATAATTTTCTTAGCCATTTCCAGCCATATACGTCTCATGTGCGTGAGAAAATAATTTACATTAATTAAAAATTTGGATCTACAAAAGGAGACTTGATAATATATCAAAAATAATACACCAGCAAATTTCGAAAATACACCAACATCAAAAATGTTGGTTTGCACAGTTAGTATTAAAAGCAAATCTGCTAAAAATTTTACTTACAAAAATAGTTTTCCAATTTCAAAAGAAATTCTATACAAGAGTATTTAAAGATCAGTTAGTAGTTAGTTCAATAAAATATTTAAAAACTAGCATTTTGATCTGAAAATTAAGAAACTCAATCCAAAGACATTTGATAAATACCTATAAAAAATGAATAATGGATATACGGATATGCTAGTTGAAATGAAGTAATATTAATAATATTAATGAAATAGTAATATTATTTTGAAAAATCATACACAGTGATATTCTGTTGTTTTCGAGCAAACGATAACAGTTTTAAGACTTTGAGAATAGTTACTCGTTGTTCAAGATATTCAAATACTTCTTAACTTAAAATTTACTTCTCTTTCATAATCATTGATAAAATTCTAGATAACATCAGGAAACATGTATAAAATATCATTAGTTTACAAATAAGCGCAATTTACATAACACGCAAGAACGACTGTTTTCTTGTAATTCAAAACTACAACATTCGGACCTTCTTTAGTATATAAATGTATACGGTTCTTGCAAATAATATTTAAATCCACAAATAATCCAGTTTTTCTATTCATCCAACCTTAGTTTAACTATGAATAACATTTTGAATCTCATCGATTTAAAGCAGGATAAAAGTAAAATTAAAAATCTAGGTACCAAAACCATCAACATTCATTTTTTTCAAATGAAAAACTTCTAGATTTCATGGATAATATTTTTCGAAATCTAGATAATATTTGGGCTATGAATATCATTTGTTATCGCAATTTATAAATGTGTTTTCTTTATTATCTGACGCATATTGTAATTTCAAATCGCCAAAACCTCGACCACAATCACATTTGAGTTTAGATCACTAGGATGTGATATTACATTTACGATTTCTCCCACCAGGGGACACCTAAGAGGTGAGGATGAGAAGCTTACAGTTTGGTGCTTTTTTTCTTGCCAGCGGAATAGTTACAGAATAGTTGGTGGGGGCTGGCTACCTCGTACTGATGGCGGGACTCGCTTCCCACAGGAAGGGTTGTACCGTGAACGGTGATAGTCCTTTGGACTTATGGTGTATGTACACACTTAAAACTTTGAAAATCGTTCAAAATATCGAATATTTTTTTATCGCTTAATAATATTCTCTGGTCCTTTAGCTTTCAAACGATACCAAGATGTTGTCAATATTCGAAATATTTCTCGAGTTATACTTATTTTCCTTGAGGTGCTTTCATTAAAATCTCTAGTTACGGTGTTTTTAAAACTCATTTTATGAAGAATGATACTTTTCCACTATGTTGCTTCATTCAAACAATCATAACTCAACAAGAAATTAACTAAATACAGTTACTTATATATCAAAATAATCTGTATGAAATAGCGGATGTTTTGCGTCTCAATCAAAGTTATATTTATAGAAATAAATTTTTAATAGCTGTTTAAAAGTTAAAATGACAGAACAAATCTCGCTTTTTCTATTCATCTTAGATGAAAAAAATTGTTTAAAAAAACTATACATTTTTATAACTTGTTTTAGGCAGACAACATGAAGACTAATATTAGGCATCATTTCCAACTAGAATTGTGTGTCTGTACAAATTAGAATTTAAGATATCGTATTTCAAAAAATAGGCTAATTAGCTCATTAAATATTATTTAATTAATTAATAATTAGTGTAATATGGTTTTTTTCTCACTGAAATGAGTTTAAACATATATTAATATCATACTATGAAAAAACTGGATTTGTAAAGTTAAAATTTTTAAAAAATCTTCAAGTGTGTACGTACACCTTAATCTTAATTCCCGGCGGTGTTGCTGTAGTGGCATTCCAGCTATTCAGATAAATCTTTGTGCCTTAGTGGACGGTCGGAGTACCCGATTATGGTTACATTTACAATTTCAAATCGAGAACTGTTGAAGCAAATGAATACAAAAATGATTTAATTTACTTCGCAATCACTTTATTGGTATCAGACATTTGATTTCTAATGTTCAAACATTCCTTAGTAATTCCATTTGAATTAAATCTATGATTGAAGATTTAAATCACAGAGCTGCCTAACTTCAGCTTCTCTAAGTATCATAATTATTGAAGCATGAATACATTTGAATACATTTAAAACCACAATACTTTATAATATCCATAATCTAAAGATTACGAAAACATAGTTAATGAGTATAAACTTGCGAAACTATAAATTGGGCAAATAGATTTCAAAATTCAGAAATTTATGACTTCCTATTCAATGCAAGTATTACAACATGAACAGTCAACTAGTGGTATTGTGTAAACCACATTAACTCGAAATGCAGATAAACATTTGAAGATGTGAGTAGAGTCCATTTCACAATTTACTTAATAAATCATCTAAATGTTGAATGATTGTTTCATTTTGAGTGTTATAATATTGGCGAGAATGAACTCTAAAATATACGTTCCAATTGTTGCATAACTACGAAAATTCAGCGAGTTGCGGTTAAGGTGTTAGAAAGTGTCTCGTACAAGTTGATTGGGAAAGAAAAATTGTGGCCTTTTCGTGAATAGGTTGTAAAAATGTCCACCAAACTCAATAACAGAAAAAAAATTCTTTATCGCAGGGATTCACAGTAGCAATACACAGACAAAGTCTGCACAAAAACTTTATTTGCAGTTACCAGCAGCATTCTATGAGTAAATCTCTAATAAGCAATCGTACCAAATCAAAGCGCTCAGAAAAATTTGCAGGAGAGTGACTTTGCTCAAATATTGGTATTCTTCAAATCATCTACTGCTCTCACCTGATTGACTGCACACTTGAAGTGAACTTAATTGCGAACTCATTACTGATTGATACTCATAGACTTCAAATCTGTCTACTATCTTTATATAGTTCCCTTGACAATGTAAAGTATCTTCTTGACGCATAGCGAAATCTCTAGTCTTAACGTATCTATTGACAAGATTCTTGTAGTTTCTGGAATATCCGATTATTAGAAAATCGCCAAAAATTTTGCCAAAGATGTAGATCACTGACTGAATAAATAATAATAAATAAGATAATAATAAAATAAAATATATATCATTTAATTTTGACTGAGCAAAAATAGAATATTTCAATAATATTTCGTTTATTTTTTTATTTATTGTTTTTGCACTTTTCCAGTCAAATGTAATATTAGGATAAAGGCATTACTAGTGTCATAAAAAATATGCAGCAAATATTGCGTGCTACTAGTCACGTGTTCTTCGATTAATTACTTCATTAGAATTTGAAAGAAAATTTATGCTTGCTTGCTTGTAAAAAATGCTTGTTGAAATTTTATTCATAATCTATGAATTATGAAATTATATACATATCTTGCTTATATCTTGAAGACAAAATTCATGCATTTCCCAACATTTTTGTTATATGTTGGTTACACATTTGTTTTTAAGGAGGAACAATTCAAAAATTTATCAGAAATATTCAATAATTTGCTATTTAAAATTGCACAAATTATTTTAAGACCAAGTAATCATAAACTTTTTAGCATAAAATTATTTTTTACAGATACTTTTAATTAAAAGCAAAAACCCTCACGTAATGTCTCTAAGTAGATGACATTTAATACATCATAAATGTAAAAAACTCTTCCGTTTCTAATATAAATGCGAATATGGGTTTTGTTTATATATATATATTAAATTCACATACGAAACAGTGATGATAAAATTTGAAATTAATTGGCTAGGTACATAATTAAAAGACGTTCTTTCCACTCAATTAATTAGGCTTTACAGCCGTGAAAACATGGAACTAGAAAATAATAATCTTTGAAATATGTTTGAATTCATAATTTTTATGTTTTACTTGTCTAAAGCCATTAAAACTTTCTTTAGATCTAGAGCGCCAAACGCAAGCAGAGAATTATTCATGCATTTCACTGCATACAATCCACCATATAAATTAGATGTATTCCTACACAGGATTCAAAAATGAAACAGGGTTCAAATTTCCGTTTGCTGCCTTTGCTTTTAAAGAGAAAAATTATTTCCTCTTTCGTCTGGTAAGGCAAATCGACTCGGCAAATAACAGATCTTTCTCCGCTCAAGCGCAAGAGATGTCATATCAATGTCAGCTCTCATTTTCATACTTTGTTGAAAACTATTGAAGAGAAAAGGAAACTCAGTGCTTGGCAAATAAATTTCGAGGAAAGGAATAACAGACTTGCATTGCAATATATATATTCTGCTTAAATTGTGAGCCATTTCTTAACCAAATAAGGCCAAAAAGAAAGTTATTCATGAGTGAGAAAATATTGATGGGTTTCAATTGACAATCAACGAAATGTGTATTTTTAGACGCTTTAACTATAAACTATTATAAAAATAAGAAAAATAAATATAATAATTTGACTTACAAATTGAAAATAATTCACAAAAATGGAAAATTTGATATACACATTGAAAAAAAAACTTTTATTAGGAAATTTATAAATATTAAATTAGTTTGTAAATTGAAATTTACTTAAAAAAGTATTTTAAAGCATCAATATTTAGAATAAGTAATCTAGATTATTTTTAAATAATTTCCGAAATGTTTTTATATTTTAAATATTTTCTTTTTTTATATTTTTAATAAAATATATTTCTTAAAACTACATTTTAAATTATAAAAGTATACGAAACACTAATGCCGAAAAGTTAAAAAAAAGTGGACAAAATATTAATTAATCGAATAAGATAAGGATAGTTTTTATTACATATAGGTAGGAGAATGCAAACAAAGTTTAAAAAAATTTAATGCAGTTGTTTACTAGAAACCAAAAAACCAAAATAAAAACGAAATAAATTAAAAATCTCTATAATGAAACTTAATAAGATGTATATATTTAAATATAAAAATCAATACCATTGCCGAATAGATGAGATTATCTAGAAAAGCGTGTAAATTGAGCTAGAATGAAAGCAAGGCTCGAAATTCTTAAGTTTACAATGTTTATATGCAGAACTTAATCTTGAATTCCATTATCAACAGCAGATGAAGTATCTAGATCTTCCTAGACGGGGAAATATGTTGCAGTTAAAATAATAATAATAATTTGAATAAATAATTTAGTAGAAACGAACGGAACAACATTACAAAACCTTAACAGAAACAATATTATGTGGAAAAAAATTTCGAAACATTAAAGTCGTAAGGAAAACACAGTGCTTAAAATAGTAATCAAATACGATGAAATAAATTTTAACTGCATGTAGCTTTAGGAATAAAAATCAATTTCCGAAAAATTTAAGATTTTTTTTTTTCGAATTTAAGTTTAGAAAATGAAGTAATTCAATAATCGATGTAATGAAGCAATAAACTAAATATAAAATTTTACTACAAATTTGTTGATTTTAATATATAAAAATTATTATTATAAACAGCAAAAATAATATAAAAATTTAAATTAACTTTCAATAATATAAAATCTTTGTTCATTCAGAACTAAGTGCGAAATCTTGCATTTGGGAAAGGGATATTTTATCCAATCCTTAGCATTGGTCCTTAAATGCAACTTATTTACAATACAATATATTATTCCTATGACTACATACCGATTAAAAACACATTTTGTTGTAAGCCCAACGAAATTGTTAAACTCAAAACGATAGTGTTTGTTTATACCATTATAAACTAGTTTCAATTGTCATCTTTAGTACTGAATACCTACTTTATGAGTTAATACGAATTGCATTGTGCCAGTCGTTAAATATTTTACTCGGAAAATTGTTTGTCAGTCATAGATTTCTAAAATGAGAAATTTCTGAGTCTAAATTCTCACCACAAATTCCTGATCGTACTTTTTGGATTGTAGGTATTACCACGCATTCTTGCATAAAGGATTTTCGCGAGTTTTTTTAGACATTTTGCTATAATTTTAGGCAGAATTAAAAGTTAGTATGTTTGATATATTACATTATATCCATCACGGAACTAAAACGAACACTATTAAACATTCCAAATTGCAAGCTACAATGCTATGCATAGAAAAACGAATAAAAGTTATATTCGAATGAAGGAAAGTATAAGCAGCATCATTGTGAGTGGGCTTTCAAAAAAAAATTTTAGATTATAGTTCTTTTATTGTCTTGAAATTAGAATAAAAATCTAGATTATTTGACTCTTTTAAATTTTTTTCTTGGTAGATTATCTTGCACAGATATAAAATGAGAAATCATAGGATAAAAACTGAGAATGTATTTCTTTCCTTGTATTAGTTCCTTCCCTGTATCGATTATTATTATGATCACTTTCAGCAGTAATGAGTGTTTTGTGCTTTGCTAACCGAGATAGAGAGTAAGATTTCAATTGCACTACTAATAAAGCTTGAAGGAAAGAATTGTAAAATCGATCATTTGCTAAATGAATGTTAACTTGTATTATGTTAAAAAACTAAATCATTTTACAATATATTTATATACATTTCACATATCGATTTTAAATTATAAACAACCACGATTTCACTCTATTCTCCTACTCACATGCAAATAATAAAGCTATTTATGAATTTAGATATAAAGAAATCATAACAATAGTTCATGGGTATCACAAAGATAAAATTTCGAGTTTAATCTTTTCACCCAAATTGTACCGACCTCCTGGCATAGGGTAGTGCGTCATCCCGTGTTCTGGGCATATCGGGTTTGAGTCTCAGTTCAGACATCGTTGCCCTTCTTCTGTGTTCTATCTGTGAGGCGTGTGAATGTGCCTTCCTGCAAAAAGGGGCTTTGCAAGCGAATGTGACACCTGAAGTAGCTAAGTCGTACTCTTAGTCCTAGTTGGCTCTACTGAAAAACAAGTCGCTCGCTCGACTTAAATCGCTTATTGATCTGTCAGCAGGCTTGTCAAGTGCCATAAGAAACAACAACACCCAAAATTGTAGGGGTTTGAACATTTAAAGTAAATTTTAAATAAATTTGTGAGCTTATGTTAAGGTAATAAATATGCACTAATTAAAGCTACAAATACTGAAATATGTTCACAATAAATTTATTTAGAATGCGTATTGAAACTGAAGTAGTAGAATACAATTTTTAGAACTAAGTATACTGCTTTCATTCTGAAATTTTGAATTCCTCTACATCCGATATTTTCCTGTAAAACTTTCTGGTTTAAGGTTAGAATGTGTAAATATGTTAAAGGCTTTGTATAGAATAGAAACATCTGTCAAGAAAAAAATTTTCAAAATGGCCCATTTTTTTTTTTTTTTTTCATTATTGTAGAACGAAAATAATCTGGAAAAAACACTGTTTCCTATTCCTTCATATATTAAAGTATGCGACTGCTTTCGGAATGTTTTTTTTTATAAACGTTTGAAAATAGTTATATTTTTGACTATTGATTGACACATCTGTGAAAGTAAAATATACCAGTCAAGTGGTAAAATATTTTTAAAATTAGCAAAAAAGAGCTTTTCTTGGGTAAATAGAGGTATAAATAAAAGAGGTAAAATTCAATAATTATTTGCTCAGAATTTTGAAAATAGCTTAAAAATATACTATCCGTTTTCTGAATGTAAAATAAAACTTATTTCTATCGATTCTTTAAATATTGGGATTCGACAGATAAATAGCACGGAATATTCAATTTTTTTCTACATTTTGAAGCACTTAAACAACTATAAAATATTTCTAAATAAATAGATTGCTTATTCTGTCTTTCAGAAACTTTAGAACATATTGAGAAATTATTATGCCAAATTTGAACGAAAAATATGCATTAGATTGCACAAAATTATGTTTTTCGTAAGAAAATTCTATAAAAGATTAGAATTTAAGAAAATAGCATCTAAAGCTTTAAAAACAGAAATGATAAATATGTCAGTGCAAATATAAAAATCAGTATAAATTCCCTCCCAAAAAATACTTAATAAAATTGCTAAAGATTTTATAAAGAAACCTATTAAAAAATTAAAAATATTATAGAAAAAAATTATAATATTGTAGAAAAAAATCGACTTTTCAACGTAGTCATCTATTTTTTGAAACAAATTATAGAATATCTTCACTCTGTAACATTAATATGTGCATATATTTTAAGTACAATTGTCAGCAATGATACAATTTCCAACCAGCAATGGATATTTATAGAGGAAGGTCGAATGGAATTTTAAGATGAATTTAGCTCGATACCATGCCACCACGAAACAATTATTTTTTAAATACCTTCATACATAACAATTAAAAATTGTTTCAGTATTCTAAACTAGCAAAACGTCTTCTAAACTTCTAACTAAAACAACTTTTAACTAACTTCTATTCATTTAAAATAAAGAGCTATAAAGTAATCCTGTTTTAATATTGGAATGTTGTATTTAACTTGTTTAATTCACTATTCCCTTCTACAATTGTAAAGTATTAAAACAGTAAGCAGAATTACCTATCAGTCTTTCTGAATATATCATCATACAATGCGTGGAATTCAATGGAGAATCCTGGAGCAGAAATAAAAATGAAAAACAAGAATCAAAATCCCGTTTAATGCCTTTTCTTTCAAAAAGAAATATTATTCCAGCTTTTTATTCCTTGGTAAGCAAATAATACATTTTTTTCCATTCAAGCGCATGGGATATCGTATCAATGTCAGTTTAAATTTCCATACCTGCCCAGAACTAAAGAGTAAAAAAGAAACAAACTTTACGTCTGGTAAATAAATTTCATAAAAAGGAATCGGTATTCAGTGTGAATTGAAGATCTATTCTTCATACAAGTGATACAAAAGAGAATTTTATTCAAGAATGCGGAAATTCTGATGGTTTATTACAACCATATGGAATGCACATATTTAGATACTTAAGGTTAAAAATAATAATCAGAGGTACGTAAATATAGATGTAAGAATCTAGAATTGTAAATAGAGACGGCATTATACGATGCTGATGATCATAGAAAGTTTAATTCAAGATTTAATTCAAGAATGATTTAAATATGGCCAAAAGTGGTAATATGAACGTAAACTATTTACTATGTCTAGTTCATGAGAAAAAAAGAAACTAAATTTAATAATAATAATTTAAAGTTGAAAGTTTACTTCGTGAAGCAAACGTGAATAAAATTCAAGAACGATTTACATCTTCATTCTAAATTCTATAAGACTACTATTACTATTGACTCAAATCATGACAATTTGATGAATTTCATTTTGTACACACATTTGTAATATGTCCTTTCTTAAAAGCAAGAAATAATAATAATTCATTCACATCTATGATCCTTTCACCATTTTTAAAAAAAATTAATTACATATTTTTAATCTTAAATTCTTTGAGACTTCATCCGATTAGGCTTTATATTTCATTATTTCCATACACAATATGCTTTCATTAATGTGTATGCTTTTATATATCATTTTTAGAAAAAGCATTTTATACTTGAAATGTATTTTGAAGCTTGAAAATACAAATATTTGTCTCATTCGTGACTCACAAATTCACTCTGGTTATCTGAATCAAAAACATTCGAATTGTTTTATATGTAATTTAATATTAATGGCATCCTTAGCAAAGTATTTTTAAACTTTTTTATTTTTATAGAAGCTCAATAGAATTAATTATGTTAGAAGCCATGAAAAACTATGATTATTGTTCCACATATCTTCTGAATATTCCGCAACCTGAAGTTTGAAGTTTAGTTTTAACTGGAATTTAATATTTAACTAATTCATTTACGTGCTATTGTAATTAAAGCGTTATCTTAAAAATAATGAGGATAGAAATTAGAATCATTAAACGTTAAAGCTTTATGTAAATTACAGAAAATGTTTTATGATTATCTAATATTTTAAAGGATTATTCAATAAAAATATCTCATATTCAGTAAAAATAAGTCGGAATTCTGTGACATGAAATATAAGCTAAAAGAACGCTGATGTATTTTTATACATCGAATTGCATTATGGGATAGACCAACGGTGTTTAAACATGGATGCATATTAAGATTTTCCACATTTTTTGCTTTCGAAGTCAACATTTACGTTATTTTATATATTTTTTAAAAATATTGATAAAAAAATTATTTATTATGAAATAAAAGCCGAATATTCATAATCTGATTATCAAAATATACAAGAATAAACGAATCGAAAATATTAAAAATAATAATGAATACGATTTATGTTCCATTTACAATAATATCAATATTATTGAAAATTATACCTAAAAACTTTTTTTTAAATTCAGTAAATTCGAACCAAAAATTTAGCGACAACTCCAATAGCTTTAAAAAAACCTTATTCTATAATCACATGAAAAGTTATCTTGAACTGTAATATTTCCACAAATTATGGAAAAAAAAAAACCCAACACAATATTGTATTTTTACGTATTTAAAATTCCTACAAGTATTTTTGAAAAAAATTATTTGAAAATGTAATTACAACTTCTCAAAACATATCAGATTTGGCAGGTATATATATATAATGATCTGTTTTGTTGAACGCCAAAAAATACATTTAATAAAATATTGTTAGGGTGTTTATGATCAAGACAAAATTTTGGAAGCCAAAAGCATTCACTCATCGTTTAATAAGTTACACAAAAGATTCTAAGAACTTTTGCATCCGAGGTAAGGTGAATTTAATTATGGCAATAACTAAATCATCCTGTCGGAATGTTTTCAGTGTTTACCAGGTCATACTTCTCTGAAATGTGAAATCGATAACATTAATTTATGGTCTTAGATAACTAACTCGTAAATGTGAATTTGTAATATCTGGATTGTGAATAATACACCGTATTTGCGTAAATTGGTAGCGTTGTTTTCCTCAGTCTTCCGATATTGTACGAGGATTAACTGAATGTTATTCCTCATCTTATGAATTGAGTTACGAAGGAATTGCTTAATCGAGAGATACACATTTGATAAAAGGAAAAGGATTAAATACTGTGAGGGCATGTAGGGACAGAAAATAAAATTCTTTGAAGTTTTAAAAAACTATAAGCTGTCTAAACCTGATGTATTTTAAACTGACGTATTTGAGTTTCTAGCGTAGTGTTTACAATTTTAATTAGAAAGTAATACTCTGTAAATAAGAAAAATTTTATTGCGTCAGACGCGATAATCTGCTAGATCGCAGGCTCTTTTTTAAACTTCTAGGTCTTGGCCATTAATTTGTATAATTATTTATCTAAATATATTTATTTTGTGTATTTTTTATCATTTTGTGCATTTTTTATTATTTTGTGTATTTATTTATTATTTTGCATATTTTTTATTCTTTTGCATAAATAGCCACAATATTTTTTTAATTGTTCTATTTGAAAACATGTAATTCTTTAGAACTGGATTATATCATGTGATTATACTTTCAATTAAAGGATAGAGTGATATTTAAAATTAGTGTAAAATGGAATAGAATAGAAAAATCATAGCATGAAATTTAAGATTAGAATATATATTCCTATCTAATTATTAAGGAAGAGTGCAGTCCTCGTTTGTGAGTATGTTTCTCTATTTGTTATCGACTTAGCGAACAGATTATTTGTCTTAAAGATATTTAATAGGCAACCACAGAATTTTGAAGAATGAAAGTGCCCACCACGGAAAGCGCTTTTAATTTTAATTGAAGCATTCATTAATAAAAATTATTGACATTTCCAAAACCCCACAGTCAATTCCAAGAATAATATTTAGTAAAATTAAATTTACTTCTTTCTAAAATATAAAGCAATGCATTTTTCTAATAATTGTATTTTAGTTGCTTTGTTATTATTCTTTTAACTTTTGCGGATTCGAAAAATATTTTTTGCCTCATTTTAATTAATACATTACAATAATTAATACATTGGACATTACATTCATAAAATTCAAACCGATTTTAGTATTTTATCAAATAATGAACCATTTTCTCCCATTTAAAATATTAACGACAACGATTTTGTATATAATTTTCTCAGTTTATAGAGAATCGAAAGAAAATATACAGTTAGACGATATATATTTTAAGAGCGTTATAATGCAATGACCCGCGAAAAGCTAAGTACACCATTGGAAGAATAGGTTTAAGGTTATTAATATTATACCACTTTAATGTATTCACAATTTCATGTTTTAAAATAATATGCTGGAATAACCAGGATCTTAATATAATTAAACTTAATATTTAATAATATAAAAATCATGCGTTATTATATTGTGTTATATTTAATTAATATAAAACTCAACAAAATTTTCCCTAAACTATATATAGGATGGTCATGTTAGTGTGGCTATATTTGTGTGACAAACTGTGTTAGAATGGCTATATGTTAGTTACTATATATAGGGTCGCCATAAAATAACTTTCCCTGTTGGCGGCATCTGCAGCTAAAACGAATGAAAGAAATGTAACCATTTTTCATATACAGACTATGGAAGACATGGAAACAGAAATTCCGCAGAAAAAAATAATACCAAATGTTGCCGGTAGGGGGAATACTGGCAGTATGGAAGTACAGTTATGAATAAATTGACTAAACTTACAGAAAATAATCTTTTATTCATCAATATTAAGGTCCTCTGAACGCCGTGCAACATTTTCAATATTATGACCTTCCCTGTGTACAACATATTGCATACGACGTATGACGTTCTCTGCTTGTAATTGTTGTGTCCATTACACTATCTAATGTAGAATAGATTACCAATAAAGTACGCTGAGGCAAAGTAAAACGCATATTAAGAACACATCAACAATCATTCACGAACAACAGTCAAGAATGCATCTATAGTCAAGAACAAACTGCTAACAGGTCGTTTGCTCTTTACTTTTTACAGGGTGTGCATGGCGCAACTGTCATGCATGCACAAAGAATTTTACATAATCCATCTCGAGGTGCAAATTTTTTCGTTTGGAAGTGACAGCAGCGCCGATATTTCCTCTATCGGCAAATTTTAGTACTATTTTTTTCTGCGGAGTTCATCTTCCAATGCCACCAGTTATAGAGAAAAATTGAAATCAATTAGAGACATAAAAGTAAAATTTTGTTCCTGATATATCAGTAAAAATGTTAACAAAATAGGATTATTATTGTTAATCAATGAGCAACGATGCATTTTCTTTTTAACTACCAACAAATTACAAAATAAATTTACAAGACTACGTATACATTCTGAAATTAAATTTTTTTAACAAAACAGAATAAAGTAGAATTGAAATATTGCATTAGTTCCTTTAATTTATAGACGATCAAACAACAGAAGTAACAGCATCGATTACAATAGAAAGTTTGGAAGTCATTAGAAGGAACAGATGAATAAACAAACGTCAGATTGTGCTAGAAAACTGCAAAATATTAACATAATTAACGTCGAAAAACTCAAAAGCAATCCTCACAAACATTGCGCAATTCATTACATTTCCACAGATCTTCCCTCCTCTGTATTGATTAGTGTATTGAGTATTCAAATGACCTTTCGCAGTAATGGGTGTTTTAAGCATAACAAATGAAGATAAGCAGCAAAGTTTTAATCCCAGTGCTAATAAATCCTGGAGGGATAAATTGGAAATTCGATAATTTACGAATTTGAAAGGTGATAATATCTGGGAATTAATTTTGCTAACTGTCTCCTGACCTAATGTATTTTATTGATCAATGGGAAACTAAGCGTGTTATGAATTATGGTAAAGAGAACTGGTTTGAAAAATAAATCATCAACCAACTCTAATTGATTCTACGATATCTTCTATGTAATAAATTAACATATTCATTAATAATTTAAAAATAATATTCTTCTGTTTGACTTTTTTATGTATATCAATGTCAGATGCCCATCATAAACAAAAATCAGAATGATTTTATTTCATTGAAAATGTTTTAATAAAATGTTTTATATTACTCTATCGTAAAAATGATAGATGAGTCTGAAATAGAGGATCAACTTAAATTAAAGATCGAAATCAAATGAGATAAAATCAAATTTTGCATAAACTATAGCCGATTTCCATAATCATTGATACCATTTTCTTTATTATAAAATGAGCTTAAAGTAATAATGAAAAATGTTTTTTTTTAAAAAACGGAGAAAAATTTAAATGAAATCTACGATTGCAAATTTCAAATTATCATGTGAGAAGATTATTTTTGTCTTAATTATTTAAGTCATTAAACAGTTTAAACCGGTTTGAAACATCACGAGACTTCTCAATCGTATATATATATATAAATTTACATTTTGAAATTCATTTTAATACATAATCCATCTCGAGAAGGCAATTTATTTACAAGCAGATGCGAACAGAACACGTCCACAACAGCGCGGAACAAAAGCAAAAGTAAGGAAGGCTCGAAACAAATGATCACTAGTCTTATGTAACATGGAATTTCCGGCCACGTGTCGATTGAATACACGTTTTGGTCTTTGATAAGGGCCACGAAGGGATTATTTTCACTTGACACGTGAAACTGATGGCGCATCATTTTTACGAAGCTTCAGTTGAATGAACTAAACAGGAATTGGAGTTGGATCAGGAAATAAGAGAATGAAATTACTATGGGCTAAATTAATATAAAGCTTTGGAAATTAATTTGGTTTAAATTAAGAGTTTAAAATATCATTACAATTTTGCAAACACCGCAAGACGTGGTAGTGCGTCCGAGCCCTTTGACACACAACGATACCTTACAGTGGTGTCTGAGTAAGTTTAATTTAAAAGTATATTGAAAGCAGGTCAACCTTTTAAAAACGCATTTGCTTACAAAAGAAGCATACCTAATAATAATGCAATACTGGTAAAAGCAGGTAAAAAAAATATATGCAATTAAAAGATGATGATGGAAATTGCCATTGCCATTTTATTCATTGCCCACGCGATTTCGAGCTTCAAAATCATCTAACCAAAACAAAATCATGTTCTCACATGATAATAAAGTTACAGTATTCAGAAAATAATCCTGCTATGGGCAATACATCCCCATCATAGAAAAAGTATAATTTTTTTTTAATTATTCCATTTGTTCCCATCTTATTACATATTCTTATTACATACAAGAAGGGGGAATAATAGAAAAGTGCAAAACGGTTATCAAAATCTTATAACAAGATAAAATACTATTTCTTTTTCATTATATTTAATGAGATTTTATGGAACCACTAAACAAAGCTAAAAGAAATTAGTAGAAATGTTGAGATTCAGAATGTTAAGTTTTTAATACATAAGATAATGAATACCTATTATTTAGGAGATTATAGTTACATTTTTGATTGTAAGTAATATAGAAAGTTGGAATATTCTCCTCGAAACTTTAAGTTGAAATACTCCCTAATAAAGGTGCTATAACCTCTCCCTCAAGGCCTTTGGAAAATGCAGAGAAAGTCTTGCATAACATTGGCAAAAAATGAAATCGAAAGATAGATCCTTTGTGGGAATCTACCTTTAATTTTTCTGTATTTATCTTGCGGATACGTATTTTGGACGCCTTATTCGAATCGATTGAAGCCAAAACTTGGCGTAGAACTGCAACTGTTATCACAAAATTACACACAAAATTTCTTTTATATAATTTATTTAATTTCATTTCTATTTTATTTAAAATATTTCGTCCCTCATGGACTTTCGGAAAGGCCGCTGAAAGATTTGCATAGAATCGGCGAACAATAATATCTACATTTGTTGTTATAAGATTTTTTTTGTGTGGATCTAACATTCTTTCTGAATTTATCTTGCGAATATATATTTTTGGATGCCTTTATTTGGATAAATTGCAACCAAATCTGGCACAGAATTAGAGTTGTTGATACAAAAGCCCATATCAATTTGTTTTGTTTAATTTAATTTTAATTATTTCGTTCCTGCTCTCTCTCCCTCAAGGACTTTGAAAAACATCTTGCATAGAATTTGCGAACAAAAAAAATAGAAAGATAGATGTTTAGAGTCGGTCCAGAATTTTTTTCTGAATTTGTCATGTGAATACGGATTTTGGACGCATTTATTTGGATTGACTGAAACAAACTACGGCATAGAATTACAGTCGTTGTCATAAAATCAAATACCAAATTCCATTTGTTTAAAAGATTGATTTTACATGTATGAGAAAGTATTAAAAAAAACAGACGGTGAAGCTATCAAAGATTTGGTTCTAAATATGATACGAATCTATATCTTAAATGCTGAATATGTGTCCCAAATTTTATTTTGCTAATTTTCTTTGAAATCTACAAATTTGGTTTATAGTACTCATACCATATTTTCTCTCTCTAGCTCAAAGCACTTTTTAGACATCATGTTCATAGACAGACTGACAGACAATATCCCAATAATGTTTGTTTTTTTTCAACTCAGGAATACTTGATTTGTGAATATACATCAAAATCATGCATTCGAATTTTTAGACGATTACAATTCTCTCTCCTTCCGTTCGCACAAGAAAAAGTTTTAAAAAGTTGTCCTCTTGGAGATATCGGAATTGACAGATAAAGTTTTGAGACAGTGTAGGGCTTTTTCGGCTAGAAAATGTGAATAATTGATCATTTTAAACCTAAATACAGAGAAATTCTACTTTCTGCATTTTAACATAATTACGGTTGTCACTTTTGTTGCATAAGATTCTAACCCCTCTTTTCCAAATGATTGGCACAAATACATGCCATCTTTTCATAAATTCACGGTGACTTCACAACCAGATATACCACTCATTGCACGAGATAAAATTCCTCTTATGTGAAATGTAAAATATATTTTCTTATAAATGTAATAATTAATGCAAAATATATTTTCGCATAATATATTACAATACTAGCCACCTTCTGCAACCAGCTGATCCACTGGCTTTGAAATATGATTTTGCGGACAAGTATTTCGGAGTTCATGCTCATTTTCATGGGCAATCAAGTCCCGGGATGGTATCTATGAAGGCTACGCTTTCTTTGCTGTCATCGATTTGTTATGAAATTTTCAGTTTTATTTTGAGGCTTTTATCAGTATTGTTTTCCTTTATTTTATTTGATATTAAACGCCTTTGGCGACCAGCTGGTTCGCCGAGATTATTGTTTTTAAAATTTTAATTTATATTTTATGTAACTTAGTTTCTTAATACATTTTTCAGAAAATTATTTCATACAAATTTTATTAATCTTTAAACTCGTACTATTATATAGAATTAACGTCGTTCTGTTTATTGTTCTATGTATTTCTCTTATTTTCTGTCAGTTTCATTTCATATAATTTTTTAATTTAAAAGGATGTAATTAAACTTAATTTAAAACAAAAACATGTTATTTCTTAGAAAATTCATTTTCAAATTTTCCTTTCAAAAGGACTTAAATTACGCATGATGTCCTCATGCATAATTTAATCCTTTGTACTTACGCATGATGTGGGATAATTTATTTATTTATTTATTTTTATATTTTGTCTAAAATAAGCTTTGAAAAATATTATTAAAAAATAATACTTTAAATTGATTCAAAATAGAAAGTTCCTTCATATAACAAAAAAAATTGGTATCATTAAAATGTTTATTATATTTTTTAATTTTAAAATGATGGTAAACATTATTTTATTATTATAATATTTTCGTATGTTATTGCAGTAAAACAGCAAAATTCGCTTAATTTTTAATTAAATAAAATTCTAATTAATTTTTCTTTAAATTATTGGCTAAATTTGCACTTTTCATCTTCCAAATTATATACGTGCCAAATTTGATAGCTCTAGGTCAAATATCTAAAGAAAATACAAAATACTTTGAACGTCGAAATTCTTCATTCTCTTAAATCGTCTGCCTTTACTAAAAATGAAAATATCTATTGAATAAGATGATTTTTAAACTGCAGATAGATAATTTCTTATATAATATTATAAATAATTTATGAAAAATGTAATTACAAAAGTTGAAATTTAAAAACGATTGTTTTAGTTTCAGCGACTGACTTAAGCTTAAATTTTAAAAAATGGATGTATCCCCACTAAAAATCAATAACGCAATGTTAAAAGACATATTAAAACAAAAAAAACAAATTAAAAAATAGTGTTAGAGTAGTTCAAAATGTATAAAAGAGAAAAAATTTAATATATAATTAAATTTTGTGGTTTGAAATGTTTACAGTATTCCACCTCATATATTTTATAATAAGCTGTAATCCAACATATGTACATATATTGCTAGAAATTTCTAATTTTTCGATTTGGATTATTTTGTATTACTTTATACTACTTATGCGAGAAAGTAATTAAATCAGCATTATGTAAAACTATAGCATTGAAATAATCGATTGAAAGCTCATTTATATCCGACTATTAGATTTCTAATATATAATTGTCCACTCCTAATTCCTCTCTAATTAAAACATAGGACTCCTAAGTTTTAATTATGCATCTATGAGTAACTTCATTGATTAAGACACAAACATACACATTTGAAAAAGCAATTCATCTCAATATCCAGAATATAGAGATAACGAAGACTCAGTTAATGAATATAAGCATCTGAAACCATAAAATGTTTAAATAAAGTTAACGTTTCAGAAAGTCATGACTTAATAAACAATGCAAGTATTCCAACGCAAAGATTTAACTGCTAGAACTGTTTAAATCATATTAACTCGGAATGCAGATAGTCATTTGTGGATATGAATAAGGTGTAAAATTCATCTCACAGTTTAATTAATAATTCATGCAAATAGTGAATGAAAGTTTTCATTTTGAATATTATACTATTTGCTTAAATGAGCACGCAAATGAGATATGTTTCGCTTGTTGCTTATTAGGAGAATTCGGCAAATTGTTAAGTCTTGGAGAATTATTTCATGTGAGTTGATTGGAAAAGCAAAAGTGCGACTTTTTGATGCTAGTGAAATTCAATAAGTTTTTATAGAATCAAGATAAAATTGTGAATTCCCTAATCTCAATGATTGAATAAAAAAATCCATCACCAGTTTTCTTTCCTTGAAGGCTTAAACATCATCTTATTATTCAGATCCAGTTTCAGTGCATTTTAAGAACACAGTTAATTTAGATTACAAGACAACGGGACTCTTTATTATTAACAAGCTACTAGAATTTAAGAACCCGCATTTTATTACTAGCATTTTATACGTAGAAATTTTAGGACAGTTTTAATTTAGTTACATGAACGTCTCGTTTGAATGCAACACTAGGACTATTTTGGGATGGATCATAACATATGTATAGATAATTACATATGTACTTAATTAATACAAAAACTCCCTTTTCACACAATTAATCTTGTTTGAAAGCTGTGACAATATAAAATCAGAAAAAATAACCTTTTGTTTAATTTCTGAATCTTTATATTTAACTTGTTTAAAGCCACTTTTACTTTCCCTAGATGGAAAACATCAAACACAAATAGAGAATTATCCATGCATTTTACCGAATACAATCCATCATAAAGAATGTATGTATGCCACTCGAGATTTCTCCAATGGAAGCAAAAATGAAATAGGATTCAAATTCCCGTCTGCTACCTCTGCTTTTAAAGAGAAATATTATTTCTTCTTTTGTCTGGTAAGGGAAAATCGACTCGGCAAATAACACGTCTTTCTCCGCTCAAGCACAAGAAATGTCATATCAATGCCAGCATTCATTTCCATATTTGAAACTATTGAATAGAAAAAGAATCTCGGTGCTTGGCAAATATATTTCAGAGAAAAGAATTATAGGTTTATAATAGAATAGGTCTTCAAAGTAAATTCGGAAGCATTCTTTATGCAAGTAATATCGAAATGTATTATATTCCTAAATGCTGAAATACTGATGGATTTCAATTGACCATCAACGGAATGTACATTTTTATCGCTTTAACTGTAAATGACATTAAAAGACTTAAAAATGAATATTATAATTTTGGCATGGACAACTAATGGGAATACATGTTAGAGAAACCGCTAGCCTAAATATGAAACAAAATAAAACCTTTTATTAAAAAATTCTCAAGTATTACATTAGTTTGCAACATGATTTTTTTTAAATCCTAGAAAAAATCTGTAATTTTTGGAATTATTAATATGAATTGCCGTCTTGGATATTAATTCTGGAATAATTTCTTCTGCAGATTATTACCTATTATTACCTTCCCAGATTATTTATCTACCTAAATTTTCATAAAAATATTTCTTAAAATTTACTTTTTAACTGTAGAAAATTTCAAAAGACTAAAGGTAATCGAATAAAATGAAAGTAATTTAACTATATAGCTTGAGGCATGAAAACTAATTGTAGAAATACTTATTTTTTAGAAATCGGAGACAAAACAAAATAAATCATTAACACTTCAAATAAAACAAAAGTAATAAATATTAAAATATAATAGCAGTTATAAATTTTAACAAAAAATTCAATTATATATAATTATATTAATAATATAATTATTTAAAATAAATTACAATAATGCAGATTAAAATCTTTGCCCATTCATAAATGAACTGATTACTGAGATCCAATGAACCCGTCCTTAAATAGAACATATACATATATTGCATTTTTATAAAGTATAAACAAAATACATAAAATAATATTCAAAAGTCAATATCTTCTATTAAAGAAAATCTCTATACTCAAATTATATATTATCTTTGCATTATCTTCGAATTCTCATGATCACGAAGCTACTGAGAAATAAAATAACTTTGAATATTTACTCACACAAAATTATGCTATGTTTTTAAAAAATGTTTTATCAATTTAATAAATAAAATTCCCTCTCCCGACTGCTGTCTTCTTTATGAACTAGCATGCATTAAACTGCGCCAGTTGTTAAATCTTTTATTCGGAATGTTAGCATTCTTTATCAAGTCATAAATTTATAAATGATGAAATTTATTTCGTTAAAATATGACAATACATATGTACACGTAATTTATGCAATGTGAATGTCGTTATATGCTTATTTGTAAAGGACTTTGGAGCGTGTTTTACAAACATTCTGCTGTTACCAAAGGAACAATTAGAAATTAGTATACTTGAATATAGTATATTAGTTTCAATCTCTAAATTAAATCAAATTTTATCACGAGTCGTTAGTTGAGAATTTTGAACAGATAAATATAATTCAGGTACATAAGAAATCAAGTAAAAAAATGAGTTTAATGGTATGAAAATAAGAGCATTGTCATCACATGTGATACTTAAAAACCTTATTTGGTTGAAATCCTGTTGTTGTCTTCAAATAAAAAAAATATCAATTATTTAATACTTTAAAATTTTTGACTTTCTAGGATATCTTGAAGGAATGTAAATTGTTAAATCAAATCACTTAATAAAAATTCAATGATATGATGCATTATTTTGAAGGAGAATTTTTAGGTATTGAACTTCAGGGCAAAGCAATGCTGGATGTTTGATAATAACATATTTTTAACTTCTTAATTTTTAGTGTAAACTGTGACATTCAAGATATAAATCAAATATAGTTTATTAGCATAACTGCTGATGAACATCATTTAAAAAAAGTATTAGACCAAGAGACACCGAATTCGGCATCAGAATATTTTGATTTAAAGAAAGCATCTCATTAAAAATGCGAAGATATATTAGAAAAACTACTTAGATTTGTTTGTAGGTTCTGAGACAGTAAAATGAAGGAGATCTTAGTTTTCTAAGAAACAAAATAAATTATTTAATTTTTAGATACTTTTACATCAACTTTAGGCTTTCATCGTTCGATATATATTGTTACAAACCTGTAATGCTGCTTTCCAGCACGGTTAATTCGATCAGTGGAAAGACCTTTTTACGATCAGCCCTGTATGGTGCCGCTTCAGAGATTTCAGAGCTTAGCGACAAACTTGGCGACCATTTGACAACTTGGCGAATAAGAATGCTAATTATATCGTCTGTTAAAAATTATTATGCCAATGTTTTATGGATTTCAAAAAAAAAAAAAAATATCGCTTATTCTTTTCATAAAAATTTTAAGTCTTTTTAACATTTAATTTATTTTTTTAAACAAATCTGAGAAACTATGTTTTGGTAATGAATATAAGCTTATTAATTTTAAAGGTACTGAATTATTTCGCTAGAAAATTTATTAAGGATTTGCTTAGGCATATTTATTTAAGATATTTATTAAAATTTAGGTGATAAGATATTATTTTCGGAATTCAACAGGCATAATATTTTTATTTTAAAATGTCTCATTCCCTGTTTCCTGTATATACCCATTAAATTTTCTTGTTTGACGTCAGATTTTAGTAAATCATGGGAAAATTATAAAACTGATATATGAAATTGAAACAGCAGTCGAAATAATTCTTCAGAATTACCTGAAATAATTTCATTTTTCATTACATCATAAAGATAATCCACCTCATATGCCTGTTACTTTTCTTTCATGTCTTAGAAACAGGCCTACTTTTGGTATATGAATATATTCATATGATTCGGAATTGTCTCAACTTCAAAATAATACCGTAAATTTCAATTCTAAGAGAAATTATGAATGAAATAAGCTCTACGCCATGTCGCAACTTTTGAATTTTTACTTTAAATATACTCTTACTTAATCCTTAAAAATATTTTCACTACTTAAAATCAACTATCAATACGTTAAAATATAGAATCGGGAAACAAGGTCTTTTGTTTCATTGCTGCAATATTTTTTTTTCAATTTATTAAAATAATTATTATATTCATCAACTGTAAAAAATTAAAAGAAACGAAATAATTACCTATTAATTTCACCAAATACGTCATCAAATAAGATGTCCAATTAAATATAGATTACTGGAAACAAAAAATAAAAATGTAAACTAGGATAAAATTCCCTTTTGCTATCCTTTCTTTAAAAGAGAAAGAGTATTCCAACCCTTTATTCTTTGGTAAGCAAAATCGGCCCTTTAAATAACATCCTTTTTCCATTCAAGCGCAAGGTATATCGTATCAACGTCAGTTTACATTTCCATACTCTGGTCTCAACTAGAAAATAAAAAAAAAGAGAATTTACTCCTGGTAAATAAATTTCATAGAAAGGAATCGGTATTCTGCGTGAATTGAAGATCTATTCTTCATGCAAGTGATACAAAAGAGAATTTTATTCAAGAATGCGGAAACTCTGAGGGAATTTTAAGGACCAAATGGGATGTACATATTTAGATACTTGAGATTTAAACAATATTCAGAGAAACGTAAATATAAATGTAAGTATCTAGAATTGTAAAGAGATATGGCTTCATTCTATTTTTAAACTTCAAAATGATTGACATGTATTTTCAAATACTTTAGAAGCCTTCTACATTATATGTTCATTGTGTTATGTGCCTTATTTTTATTACAATTTAATTTGAAAGAGATACAACTTCACATAATTCAATTTCATGCTTTCTAATTTGATGAACGATCATAAAAATATACGGATTTACGTAATATTTTAACTATATATTCTGTAAACATCTCTCAGATTTACCAAATTAATTCAGAATTCTGCAATAAGAAATGAAAACCTCGAGCTAAAATGACTATGATACATCCTTATAATCGAATAATAACATGTGAAAGGCAAACAGTATTTAAAGAGGGACACACTTTCTAGATTTTCTTCATCCCTTACTTTTGAAATTCAACAAAAAGTTTCAATATATAATTTATAAAAAAAAAAAACTTGGAAACTCTTATTAAAAAATTGTTTTAAATATAATGCCATTATTTCGAAAAGGTAATCTAATGTTTTTATATTGACCATCAAATATTCGGAAAAAAATAAAGACAAAATGTTAAAATAAAAAAAAATTGAAACAAATTAATTTTTACTTAAAGCATTGAAAATATTGTTGTAATTTCTACTTATGAATACCTTTAAAAACCTAAGATTAGGCACAAAAAAATGGGCAACATCTCAACTGGCATCATTAAAAAGTAAATTTTATTTTAAGTTCACATGAAAATCATTTCTGAACTGCAATACTCCATCAAGTTATGATGAAAAAATAGCCAAATCTTGATAAATTTTTCCTTAAATAAAATTATATTCAATATTTTTTTTAAAAAATCTTCAATGTGTAACTTAAACTCTTCAAACCCTATCAAATTTGGTAGATTTATATAATTAGCCTTCTCATAAAGTTCCAACACACTCATTTATTTACTAAGGACACTTAGTAAGGACAAAATTTTGAATCTCTCTTACAAATAAATTGCATGGAAACCAAAAGCATTTGCTCATCGCTTAATAAATGATGGAAAAGATTCTAAAATTTGTTCTTATCCGCCCCTGATCTTGTGCATTCACGAAGCACAAGATCAACACCAGTGTCAATTAATTTGTGCCAGTAGTTAAATCATTCAGCCGGAATGTTCTTACTGTTTATCAAGTCATAAATTTTTCGAACAGGAAATCGGTAAGACTAATTTACGGTCTCGGATATCTACACTCGTAAATGTGAATTTGTGACATCTGGATTGTGAATAATAAAACGCATTCGCTATATAAAATAATGCGAGCGTTTGTTTTCCTCAATCATTCTGGAATTACGCAGGGGGTAATTAAAAGTTATTCCTTGTCTTTTGAATTAAAGCGGATTGAATTACTTGGGGAATTAGGAAATATAAAGATGCGAATTAGATAAAAAGAAATTGATGAATATTGAATATAAGAAAGTCTCGGGGGGGGGGCAAATCAAAGTGCGAAGATGTTTTGAAAAACTATTGGTTTCAAAATCTGATGCCTTTTAAACTTGACACATTTAATCTTTTATCTTGAACAGTGCATCCTTAATTGGGAAAAAAATACGAAGTAAAAAAATAAAATGTTCACATTATTCGCATTTTGTATTAGTAGATAATCAGTTTTTCTATTTAGAAATTACATATTTTATTTAAAAATATCCAATTATAATATTGAAAATACAACACAGAAATAGTTCCTAAACATCGTTAGGCTAGGTAATCTGTAAGATCACAGGTTATTTTCTTAATATAATCTGCCTTAATATATAATTTATGAAATTAAATGTTTATAACTTTTAAATAAATTATCATTCAGAGTGTTTGAATAATGTCCTAATCACGAAGATATACGTTTTTGGATCTCAGTTATATCATTATAGATATAGATAATATATAGATATAGATATTAGGATAGATAGGAACTTTTATTAATAAAAATTATTTGAATTAGAGTATATCTCTGTCACTACTAATTATAAAGGAAAATATATTCAGCGGTTGAGATGAAGTTGTTTATTTCAAATTACAAAATTTGGCGCAGGACTATTTACAGGGAATGAGCTAAGCACTTTGGTAAAGTGTGTTTTCATTAAATTATATTTATTTTTTAAAATTTTAATTGGAGATTTTATTAATCAAAATTAATGGAATTTTGAAATTTTTCCACAAGGAATTCTGAAAATATTAAGCACAAATGTATCTTCACTTCATTTTAAAATATAAAAACATTCAGTCGTTCTGAAAATAGGAGGAGGGAGTAAATCTTTTCTTAAAATTTTATACATGATTACTACATCATGCACATTTTAAATTTTAAATTATTATTATTATTTAATTGTATATTTTTTTCTCAGACATTTGCTAAATTTCAATGAGGATTCTATGTTCATTTGCCGAAATAATTGAATTGCATGTACTTGATTGATGAAATGTTTCTTCTTTTTTTAAGTTCACTTAGTTTACTTTCCTTTACTCCTTTTTCATTTATAACTCATAACATAGCGATTTAGAATAATTATCTAAATTATTATCCATTATTAAATGACAATAATGATGTTTGGGAGGATGCACTGCTAATTTGTTTGGAATTGTATGTTCTGCTGAAGATAATGAAAACACCAAAACAAGTCAAAGATTAAATGTTTTACGTCCCTAAAAACTGTATCTATTAACCTAGAATGCATGGATATATTAGGATTAGGATAGATTGTATGGATTAGGTTAATCTATACAAATAAACATCATTTAGAATCATCTAATATTCGTGAAATTAAGAATAATAGGGGGTAAAGAAAAGTAATTTTGCATGAGAAACTACATACAAGCTTTTTGTTTTTTATACAATTGAGTTAGTTTTGAAGCTTAACTGGATAAGTAACACGTTTCAGAATTTTAAGTTAGCAATGTTTAAAATTTTATATAACAGCCATTTAATTACAGGAAACCGGATCATGTTAAATACAATGCACTTTTAATGTCATTCATTAGCTAAATGCTTGAAACACAGCTTACTGGAATTTTACTTTGTAACATTTTGCGAAGGTATGCGTCAAAATTTTATTTTTATTTTCATTATTTTGTAAAACGTAGAACTAATTTTTCTGACATTTTCTATAATTAATTTGCATTTTATATAATTTTGTTTCACATATATTAAATGCCTTTTACAGTTGAAAAATTATTTGTTTTTCTTTTTTTCTTTAGAGAAATTGCTAAAGCAAAGAAATGTTTAAAAAACCATATCGAAAAGAATGAAATATATATCCAAGATATTTTGCATTAATTACATTTTCTATTAATTCAATAGTCTTTTTTTTCTCATTTTGCTTTAGTCAGAATATTTCACTTTCCCTTTGCAATCATAGATTCTTATACATTCCTTTTCGATTCCTTTACATTCTATTCCTTTACATATTGCTTAAAATTCAAGCATTTAAATATTTGCATTCCTATGGACCGGAAATATCCTTAAGAATGTATGCATTTCTGAATAAAAATCCCTTTTGTATCTCCTCTTCGAAGAATAAATCTTCAATTCACACAGAATACCGATTCCTTTCTTTGAAATTTATTTACCAGATGTAGGATACACAAGGTGCCTTTTCTTCTTTTTTCTAGTTTTGAGCAGAATATGGAAATGTAAAATGACGTTGATACGATATCCCGTGTGCTTGAATGAAGAAAGATGTGTTATTTGAAGAGTCGATTTTGCTTACCAAAGAATAAAAGGATGATAAAATATTTCTCTTTTTAAGAAAAGGCAACAAATGGGAATTTGATTTCTGTTTTCATTTTTATTTCCGTTCCAGAAGTCTCTACTGAATTGCACATATTACTTAATGATGCATTCGGTGAAATGTAGAGGCAAATCTCTATTAGATTTAAGTTGTTTTAGATTTGACGAATAGAATATTGACTTTAAACACCCCCCTGGAGGAGGCACCTCGAAATGAGAATGGGACGCTTCCGGTATGGTGGTTGGTCGCGCCGCCCTGGAGGGTGCACGAAAAAAGTAGGGGTATGGCTCTTCCCATCGATGGCGGGACGTACTTCCTTACGGGGGCGTTATATCGTGGCCAGTGATGGCCCTTAGGGCTCAACCACAATTCTCGCCAGTGTTGCTTTTGCGGCACACGGGTCATTCAGCAATTGTTATCCGTGTGCCTTCGGGCGGGTCTGAGAGTCAGTGATATGACTTGACTTTAAAGAAATAAAAAAGGTATTGAGGTTTTGAAATAAAAGGCTATTTCTATAAAAAGGGAAGGGATTGATGACCTCGTCACATTCCCATATATTTTTTGCTTTTCTCTTTTCAGTATAAAATACTCAGATTTTCATTTTCAGAGCACTGAACATAAGCATTTTCACTACGTGACATTCTCACGAAATATCACTATGTAATTTTTGTGGAGATAGATTGAAAGGAAAACTGTACAGAGAACTAAATGTTTCTTCCACGATTGTCAATGTAGTTCATGTTGATTGATCATAAGTAAGAAAAAAAATACAATTTGGTTCAATTTTACTTATGGATTGCTAATTGACATATCTGAATGTAATAATAATATCTTCGAACTGACATTGCTAACTATCTCCTAACTCTAACTCCTAACTCTAGGTTTTATTCATCAGTGGGCAGCGAAATGTGTTAAGGATTATAATAAAAGAAATAAGCTTTAAAAAAATCACCAGCGCTGATTGATTTTACGATATTTCAGATGTATTTAACTAATCAGTTGAGAGTAAAAAAAAAATCTGTTTAATTTTTTGTGTACCTCCTTATGAGACTGACACTGTAATTGGAATATTGAATATGAGATGAAGTGCTTATGTTTTATTATTGATGTGTGAATACAATTTTTCATCTTGGTCCATCCAAAAAATAATAAATCTATTTTAAATTTCGAATCCAATTAAATTAAATTCCAATATTAAATTCATTTGAATCGAATTTTTTTTTATAAATTTTGGCCAATCAACGTTAGCCACATTTGACAAATATAGGCTATACTCTTAGTTCTGTGCACTGATTTGACTTCAATCCATTGGCATTCGAAATTTCATATTATGTTTTCTTCATTATGCTATTGAGCAAACATATTCATTTTCAGGATTCTGAAAATAAAAATCGGAGTTCCTACTCATGACTTTCATGATCTTGTTCAAGATTCATAATTTTATGGAGCAGAAAATATATGAGAACATTGCCGGAACACCACTCCCACTGCATTGTATAGAAATAAAAAAAGAATAGGATTCAAATTATGAGCTGCTATCCATCAGTCATTTTATCTATCTCTCAGTAGTTTATTCTTTGTTATTATTCTCAGTGGTTTCCAATAAAGGAATTTTGTTCCTTTTTGCTCTGGCATTTGAAAATAGATTAGTAAATAACACATTTTTCCATTGAAACAAATGACTCTATATCAATATCATTTTTACATTCTTATTTCTAATGGAAGCTATTGTTGTTGTTATTTATGGCACTTGCCATAGACAAGCCCACTGACGAAGTCAGTGATTTAAGCCGAGTTTGTTCAGTAGCTTCAGAGGGTAAAGGCCCCTGAGCACCCCGAAGGCAGAAAACTGACTTTCAGCTCATATGAAGATGACACTCACAGACTCGCTTGCACAACCCCTTTTTATGGGCGGGGGGACTCTTTCACACACCTCAGATAGAACACAGGGTAAAGAACAACCATGCCCAAACCAGGACTCGAACCTAGGATGCCCAGAAGACGCACTACCCTAGGCCAGGACTTCGGGCGTTGGAAACTATTAATTGGAAATGCATGCTATACGTCTTATAAATAAATTTTAAAGAAAGGAATCTCTCGTTTTCATGCGAAAAGGTAGGAGAATAGAGCGGTAGCAGAATAGAATTGTTAATCTGCAAATCAAAGAATACTTATTTTTATGTATTTTTAACTTTAAATTAAGAAAGGCAGGAAGCACAAAAATGGAGTGAAGAAATGTAACTTGTATTAAAGAAGAAATTTTAAGCAACTGATGAGAAAATATAAATTAAATTAAAATATAATCTGTTTTTAAAATTAGTTGATCAAAAAGTTTGCTTAAAGGTAAATAAGAAAGATAACTAGAAGTGAAAATTCAATTAATTTAAATTTATATAATTTGAATCCAGGTTATATTTTAAAACATGGTTTTCGAAGCATTTTGTTAAAGGCTCAAATTTAGGATACTTTTCTGGATGAAAAAATATTTTTGACAGTCTATTTCATCTTTTATTTTTTTTTTATCTTCAAAGAATTGAAATAAGTCTGTGAAGTTTTCATTAAAAGGATTAAATAAAAGGTAAAAAAGTCTAAGTAAAAAGTCTTATGGAAATAATTCAAAAGAAGTGTTTAGACAAATAATTGAAAGTTATGATAAAATAATCATATTTCTAAAACGTATGTTGCCAGCATTTTACTAAAAATTTAGAAACAGACGAGCTTGGGGTCAAGTGAATGCCTTCAAGGATTACTAAAAACCTCGAATCTATCACTTTCATCTGATATTTCATAAACAGCAGCAAAATTATTTAAACAATATTTTGAATTCATTTACTTAATAAGATTTTCTGGAACAGCTTGAGCTTTCTGTGTATGCTATATATGCAAAGAGAACGCTTTGTAATAATTGAATCTCGATAACTTGACGAATTCCCAACCTTTCGGTCCTCTCTAAGTTTGAAAAGTTCATTTTTGGAATTATATCTGCCTGCCTCCTTTTCTGTAAATGCGATAGTCCCAAAACATTTTGTGGTAGGCAGAAAAATATCCAGTATTTGATCTTTATCGAAACTGATTCAAACATCTTATGATGATACAAATGAGTGAGTCCGAACAGAAGATCTGGTGATCACCCTGGCTGAACATGAAAAACAGCTCTCTCTCCTACTTGAAAGAAAATGGTTAATCTTCCAATGTCATCTTTTCCTTCGAATGGGGCTAAATGTGTCTAAAATTTGGGCATTTGGTTTCCGAGGAGTCAGATGTAAAGTAGCATAGTTATAGATGCCATAACTGCATACATCAACCGATATCCAGATAAGTTATACAGAAAATAATGTGTTAAGGTCAGGGTGACATGAGAATTGTATTCCAGTGACTTTTGGAGTGAAAAATTCTTGGAAGAAAAGCTACGATGAAATTAGAGACAGATGTGATTTCAACAATAATATCAATCATTCAACCACACACAAGTCTATTATTTAAAAAAAGAAACATTTTTTATCTAGATTTTAAATCTACGGATAATCAAAAATAAAGAATGATTTATAATGAATGGTTCTGAAATCCTCATTCATTGAATGTGTGATGAAAAGAATCTAGTTATCTTAAAAATGAGGAAATACAGCTTTTTCACCAAATCTGTAGATTTTTATCAAATTTTAAATAAATTCCTACAAGTGGAATTTCTCTCTCTCTCTCTCTCTCTCTGTGCATCTGAACATGATAAATAAAAAGCATTAAAGAATTAGTTATGCATAATTTTGGTACATAGTTTTAGCATCTAAAGAAAATAACGGTATTAAAATTTTGAACCAAATCAGTCAAAGGTTAGACTGTCTGTCGGTCTTTAAATTTGCATGCTTGTAGATGTGATAAAATAAAAATACAAAGATTTAGAAAAAGAAAATTTGATATGAGACTTTGTAACTAAAATTTTAATTATGTGTATAATTTTGTTTTCAATAAGTCAAAAACAAGCATACAAAATCTGCATATAAAAAACATTTTCTTTGCTATACTGCAAACGCAAAAAACTTATGTGTGGAATTTGGAAATAAAAATTCGGAAATTAAACTTAAAATCCTTAATTTTTAAAGTAAGAGAGAGAAATAACATCATTATTATATTTAGCATATGAGTATGCAAGAGAAAATGCATGGAAGTTCAAAGAAAAGTATTCTAGCTGGTTTATACATAATTAATATCTATCATGGAAAAGTTTCAAACTTTTTTCTCAAACATTAATGTATAAGAAAGACTATGAAGATGTTTTAATACATTTAATTAAACAATTAATAATTTTTAATTAAAGAAAGACTGGGAAAAATCCAAATCAGTATATAAAATCAATACAAAGAATTCCTTGATATTAATTTCTAATCGTCTGTCTTTAAACCTGTCTTTTAGAGATCATCCAAAATTTCCTAAAGTATTATCGCAATAATTTTTATGTATTCTTGTTCTCCAGTAATAAAAATATCGTAGCGTATTATGTGCAATTGAAAATTTCAATAACTTTTGAAAAACTTATTGAAATCTAAAAAACAACTTTTATGTAAATTAAATTTACGACAGTCAGAAGCCAATTTTTTGAACATCAATAATATGTAAAAATATTTATTTTCAGATAATACTTTTGGATACTTTATTGGCAAACGGAAAAATTTTCAAAACGGCTAATTTTTAATTAAATAATATTTTGAAATGAGAGGAGATTATAATGTTTAGAATTTTTTATATATAAAATATTATTTAAAACCAATTAAAATGTTAATAAATATATGTAAAAATTAAAGAAGAATATAGAAAATAAATTTTGTTTAGAGCCTACTGACAAAGATTTCTTATTTTCCTCTTTCTTGAAATAATAAATTGATTCTATTTATTTATAACAAAGTAAGTTTAAAAGGAATTTTGAAGAGTTTCTTAAATTTCGAGGGGAAAAATATACAGAAATGAAATTAGTGTGGTTAAAATGATCATTTATTACTCTTCATGTTGATGGAATTTTATATATTTCAAAAGCTATTAGCAAAAAAATAATTAAAAATTTATCTCAGTTTTCACTGTGATGACCTATGATGATGAACTTGCTATTGGACATTTAATTGAGCATTTTGACTTTAAATTGAGCTTTAATAGCATGAAAATGAAGCATGTTTGCATATCTCTTCGTATTTAACTATTATTTTACATTGAATCATTTGCACATTTCAAGTCGGTTCTATTACCATTTAGAAGAACTTCTTGTGATAGAAATACTCATACAGGCAATTTCTACTTTATATTGCCACACTGAAGAAAAACAGTCGAATCTCCATGGCCAAGTGTTCATGGCACTAGTGTCATAATCAAGAGACCGTGGGTTCGAATCCCGCTAGAGACAATGCGATTCATAGTATATGTAAATATTTCTTTAGTTTACCAAACAAGTGTTCTTTACTTTCTCCAGAAAAGTATTTTGGAACTTTCCCTGCTAGTATAACAGCAGAGGATTTGTCAGTCACTGTGTTCAGAGTTCAATTAATAAGTTGGTTTAGCTTTACTTCTTGTGTGCGTCATTGAGTTCCGCATTAGAGTATCTACGTGACAATATAATCGTTTTAAAAAATCTGGTTCCTCATATCATATGATGGATGTATTAATTTTCAAATTAGTAATACATATATAAACAAATTTAAATCTGAAAAAATTATTTATCAATATTTTATTTTCTTTAATCACCAAACTAGTTTCATCTTAATAAAAAGTATTTATATCAGTTCAACTTGTATCCAAATTTCTTTTAAAATTCCTTTATTAAAATAAATTACTTTCTATCTTAATTCTCATCCATTATGTTTTTATTGTCATTATTATTATTATTAATCATCATCAGTTTGAATTTTTTATCACCCTTAATGAACTGAATGTAGGTATAAATCTTCATTATTAAAATAAAACAGAGTACTTTTCAATAAAAATAATGCGAGGTTTATCCTTTAAAAAATGTTAAGGAAAGTTTTTCTCGAGTAATTGCAAATCGATTTTCAGCAGCGTTTTTATTTAAATTTTTTTTTAACCTAACAAGTTTGAATTCAAAGAAGTTTCGTCTAATGAGTATACTAAAAATAAAAGTAATTATTTCAAATGATATTAATTAGGAAGGGTATATATTTCAATTTAATGAAGCGTTTGGAATATAAAATTCTGTAATCCATTTAGGCAATACTAATTAACGATTTGAGATCTTTTAATTCATATTTAAAAAAGGAGAAAAAAATTTAAAGTCTACATTTTGATAATGGACATTAAAAAAGAATTTTTTATTCATATTAAATAATAGATGATACTTAATATTAAAATGATATAAATTGTAATAAATAGGCAGACAACTGACAGATAAAATGAATCGCATGTTTCAAAGTTACAATAGGTTTAGGAAAAAAATATTTGTTTTTCAACTATTGAGACCAGAGTACCTTTAGAATAAAAAAATCTGCCGCTAAATTATAACATGTAAACGAAATATGTTTGCATATCTCTTCATATTTATTTATATATTGTGCAACTAAAATTATCAGAATCATATTTTTATGATATGGATCATCAGTATGGTTCTGAGCAAATAATAGCATATGAAATAATGTTACTCTATCGTCAGTAATGATGTATTTGATATCCTGCTTTGTATAACCAGTTTAGATGAACAAATAATGTTTGGAACTTGTTTATATCTTATTTATCCTTTATGTATTATGGTTAAGACAAAAGTTATAAAAAAAGCAAATTTCTGTTTTATTTTTGTGATTTAATTAATTTTTAATTACATTTTTCACGAAATTTTAAAAAATCAATTTATACAAGCTATTCAATAATGAAGCCAACCATATATAGCCATCCATTCATAATCCATAATACGAAATTTAAATAAACTTTCATGAAATAATTTATTTCAGATCAGACAATTTTGAAAAATTTACATAAGATGAAAAATTCAGAAAATTTATGATATATATAAGATGTAAATGTCTATGATAAATATGTCTATGATAATTTCATTTCAAAAGAAGACCTGAGAGCATATAAAAATATTTGTAAATATTACTGTTTGCAGCGAAGTTCACAATTTTACATGGCATTAAGGGAATTATAGTATTACATTTTAAAATCATAATATTCTTAGATTATATTGCATTCCTTCCATTTATAATTCAGCGGGAAATTCAACGTAGAGAAATCAGAAAGACAAGCCTATTTTGCCATCCAAATGTCAAAATAGCAATAAAATTGACATATTTTTAAACATTATAAGTTGACATAAAATAATTTTCTTTGGTTAAATGCCCAGGAGATAAAATTTGGATGAAATAATCAGTTTTTCAGTTTTTATTTTAAGCTTTAAGAAAAAGCAATAAATAAATATTTTAATAATTTTTTGGAGGAGTTATATAATTAAGATTTGTAAACATATTGCCACGCTTAAGTTTTGAGAACTAAAAGTAATTTCTCTTGATAGCTCATTATTTAAAAATAAACATTTTTAATAATATGATGGCATTTAAATTTGAAACATATGTGTATTAATCATTTTTATATATTTTAATGTAATATTTTATAATGATTTAAATGTCTTATTCAGTTAGCATTAGATAAATGAATGAAGTAACTGTTTACAATTTTAATTTTATATTCAACCGATTATATTACAAAAATGTGAATCCTACATTTTAAATGTACGCGAAAAGTTGAAATGCATAAAGAAAGCTGAAAATTTCATAATTTCATTCATTTAACTATAGCTAAAAAAAGTTTCAATCGTTTTACCATATTAATTACACAGGGTGTCTCAAAAACCTTGACTGCGGCTTTTATTCCTTAAATATTGATCACAGACATATACTGTAAATTACAAAGTTGCTTAAAAAAGGGGGCAAAATGTTATGAAATCTATAAAAATTGTCAGGTTATTAAACTTTAAAAAATACAAAATTTAAATTTTTATACGGACCTTGTACAGAAAAATTCCCAATGAGTAAAATGTGCCCCATCCTCTAATAAGGTCATATACAAAATTTCAGAATTTTATCATGAAAACTCTCAAAGATATGTTAAAACAAAGTTGGTGAAGGGTCAATCACAAATTAAAATGTAAATGTTTACAGCTTCAGTGCAGATGACGCGACGTATGAATGCATCATTAGAGAATTAAATATGTTTTATATCTGTAGTTTTAAATACAAATTTTAAAATCTGTGCTTAATGAAAAATACTTTCAAATTTTATATCATGAATTGCAGAATAAAACTTAAAAATAGCACAGTCAATGAACTTGTGAAGAAAAAAAACCCTCTTTCCTTTAAGTTATTATTTCTACAAATTTTTAATACTCTTGAACCAATAAATAGCAAAATTAATATTTATTTATTCAATCATTACTTTCTCTGTTAATTTTTTATGACCCCTAAAACACGACATGATTTTTCCTCTTTGCGAACTCATATCCAGGTATCGAAAAGTGGTTTACGTCAGCATTCATGTAGTGTCATATCTTTGAGACTTTGTGACTTTGTGTGATAAATTGCTGAAATTTCGTACATGACCTTATTAGAAGATGGGGCACATTTTACTCATTGGGAATTTTTTGTATAAAGTCCGCATAAAAATTTAAATTTTGTATTTTTTAAAGTTTAATCCCCTGAAAATTTTTATCGATTTCATAACATTTTGCACCTTCTTTTATACAACTTTGTAACTTATCGTATATGTCTATAATCAATATTTAAGGAATAAAAGCCGCGGTCAAGGTTTTTGAGACACCCTGTATATTCAGCAGATTCAGAAATGGGTATGGCATGGCGTAAATATATGCAAAGAGTTGAAATCCATAACGAAAGCATTTTATTGACAAAATATTTTTCTACAAATTCAAACTCACGGACATTTTTTAAATAAAAAAGCTGTTATCTCTAAACCAGAGAAATGATTTTTAAACTTCAAAATACTTCAGACACTTCAGGTTTTTGACAAATTTTTCAGATCGATAATTTTGCATTATTAGATGCATTTACTTAGATGTTACTTTCCCAAACACATTATTTAATTCATTTTGCTTGAAAATGTTTAAAGTGATTAACAGAAAAGTTCTAGACTGTCAAAACATTTATCACAAAAAAATACTTATTATTATCAAATGAACTAATTATACCCACAACACAGAAAGAAAGTAATACAATGAAATTTTATAAATTGTCTTTCATAATGCTCAGAATGTTCATTAAGGCTTTCATAATGCTTCATTAAGGCTTGTGAAATTTTAGTCTGATAATGCAAATATTGAAAGGAATATTTCCTTGGTAATCTTAATAGTTTCCCAAATAACGAACTAAAGACAGCACTTAGAAACAATCAATGAAAAGGAGAATTTTTTATTATTATTATTTCTGTTAATAGTATCAATATAAACATTTATTAACTGAGACAAGACTAAAATATATATTTCGTCTTTAAAAAGTAATGTTTATATGCAAGAATGCACGAAAAGATTCTGCTACATTTTATGTTGTCCATGCAAAATTTCGAAGGGATAATTTGAAATTAAACAAAATATTTTGTAGTTCCCTGGTTGCCGTAATAATCTTCAAAAACTAAGATAAATGAATAAAAAAGCACTTATCGGTATTTAATGGCAAAGGTAATTTTTAGTATGATATTAGAATTGTCTATTTATTACCTAAGATAAGGGCAGAGACATATTCCATCCCTTAAAAATAATATTTTTATGCATGAATACACGAAAAGTAAGGAAGAAAATATGTCTCAAATTATTATCAGTAATTATGAACTTGTTTTCTGCAATCATTATATTTGTAAACACAATAAATAATATTTTAAAATAAATAAAATAACAATATTAAAATAACAAAAATAAATAATATAGGAGAAAATAATAATTGGCCAATAGTATTAACAGATTTTTGGAATGGTTTTCATTGACTTTTCATATATATAATCTAAAAAATTTTCAAGACACAAAACATTATAACGCTATGAAATAAAAATGAACAATTCCAGATTTCTAAATAGTCTTCAAATAAATATAATAATTAAATTAAAGGAGTAAAATATAGCGCTTATCAGCAATCAATGAAAAAAGTAATTATTTCATTATTTCTAATGATATTAGCAGGGACCAATTATTACCTAAAACAAGGGAAAGGCCATATTTCATCACTTAAAAATAATATTTTTATATTGAATATTCGAAAAATAAAGAAGACAATATACTCTAATTGTTACTGGTAATTATGAATCAATTTACTACAATCAATAAATTTGTAAATACAATCAATAATGAATCAAAATGAATAAAATAATGATATTAAAATAATAATAATAAATATAATAAGTAAAAAAAATAATTTGGCCCACAGTATAAACAAGTTTTTGGAATGGGTTTCATTGACTTTTGATATATATGATTTAACAATTTTACAAGACACAAAACAATAAAAAGCTACGAAATAGACTAAGATAAACCACCCCAGATTACTAAAAAATGCATTTCTCATTGGAAACAGAGAGTACAGCTGAACATGGCAAGAAAATTAAATAACATTAAGAAAAAAAATTGTTCAAATGAAAAAAAAAATATTACTTGAGAAGTATCTTTTCAATTACAGACAAAAGTAAAATAAAGTTCATGGTCCATTTACTTGTAAAGAAAGAATATTAAAAACGTAATTGGAACGGACTCCCATCGGCAACAATTCGAAGAGAAACTGCCTAAACAAATGATTAAATGCTTCGGAGCATGAAATTCAAGTTGTTAATTCTCTAGCCAGGAGTAAGAAAAAAAATTATTTCTACTAATTGGAAACCAAATGATTGAGGAAGAAAATAATTATTTAAAAGCATAAAAAAATTCCAATGAGTCCACCAAACAATTAAGTATTTCTGAAGAAAGGAAATGCATTTTAATCAATCTTGCAGACGACCGCAGTTTTGGAGGAAAAAAAATATTAAAAAAATAAATGTTTCATGTTTAATTAAAATCATGTCTACTTGGGAATATCATCGATCATGTTATTTGATTATTTAAAAGATACTTTTAAATATTTTGAAATTTATAAATGTTTATTGTTGTGACCTGGTTATAAAAATGAGTGAAATAACATATACTACTGGTCAAAAGTATTGCAAGTTTGAGAAATTTCACGTTTTTTCAAGAATAAGCTCCCAAAAGTAATATTTTTACATTCAAAGTGATTTTTTTTATAAATATGTTAAATCAGTCTAAAGGCAAGATATAATTAAGTTATTGAATAAAAAAAATATTTAACTTCAAAAAGAATAAAATATAAACAAAATATACAGGTTATCAGTATCAGAATCCACTTTGGTTCCCCTAAATGAAGTAAAGAAAAAATTTCAATTCTTTAAATTTGAAAAGATAATAAAAGAGTTCAAGTTAACTGAAAACCATTCAATATTTGGTTGGGTGGCCTCTGGCTTCGATCACAGCAGCCACTCTTTTAGGCATGGAATCTACAAGGTTTTGAAACACTTCTTAGGGAAATTCATGGTACCAAACTTTAATTATTGTTCTCGTTTTGTTCTGGAATGATTCTCGGTTTTTCTTACCCATTATACTCCCTAAATTCTCAGTTGGGTTTAAATCTGGCGAGTTTCTTGGCCATACGAGAACATTAATACCATGTTTTGCAAACGCAGCCTTAACCTAAAAAGAATTAATGTTTCGATATATAGGTCAGAAATGAACTAAAATTAAATTTAAAATTAATTGTAAAGTTTGTCTTACCTTTTTCGATGTATGGCTGGGTGCTAGATCTTGCTGAAATATCCATTTCTACCTTGGGAACATGTTACGTGCACTACGAAGCAATTGATCCTTCATCACACAAGTAGTGTGCAAGTGGGTGAATTCAATTACTAAAAATATATGCAGTTTTAAACTTAGAAAAAAGTGGAAAAGTGAATTTAATTAAATGTGAGAATTAAATTTACATACAATAAATTCAAGTGATGGAGTGGTATCATTCATATTAAAATTATTTTTACATATGTGCTAATTTTCAGCTAAGTTTTATAGTATGATGAAAAACATAGAATCCAGGACTATCACTAGATAATTTGCAAATCTTGAAACAAACCTCAATTTTTTGTGAAAGGACAACATGCCAAATAATCACATATCATCAAGGAAACATAAACACAATTACTTTCGATTATATTTACCTCTTGCATTCTTATGTAAAATCTCAAAAAAAAAGAAAAGCCAAACAGAAAAATATGGTATATTAATTAGCTTTAAATGCAATGAAATATCATAAAATACATTAGCAGTGTCAAATATTTTGAAACAACATTACTTGAAGATAATCCAAACACACTTTATTTTCTATTGATCAATAAAACACATTAGCTTAGGAAGCATGTATTAATACTAATTCACAGATATTATCACCTTTCAAATTCGTAAATTATCATATTTTCAGTTCACCCCTCTAGGATTTATCAGCTCTGGGATTAAAACTTTGGTACCTATCTTCATTTGTGATGCTTAAAACATCCATTATTGGGAAAAGCATTTGAATACTCAATACAGTAATCAATGCACAAGAGGACGATCAACTTAAATTAGATGAATTACGCAACGTTTGTAAGAATGTTTGCTTCCGAGTTTTTTGATGTTAATTGTGTTAATATTTTACAGTTCTCAAGCGCAATCTGATGTTTGTTTATTCTTTTATGCCATCTACTGACATTCAAACTTTCTCTTGTAATCGATGCTATTACATTCGTTATCTGACTGTCTATAAATTAAATGAATTAATGTAATATTTCAGTTTTATTTTACTCCACCTTGTAAGTAGATTCCATTTTCTCAATCAAAATTAAATCTTTTAAACATATTTAGTAAATTGCTGACATTTAAAAAGAATTCATCATCACTAACTGATTAACAGCCTAAAATCCTATTCAGTTAAAACATTTTTAAATATTTCCAGATAAAAAATTTAACACTAAGGTTCTGATTCATTTTTTAATCTTTCCTAAGCGATACGATGAGAGTCACATAATGAAAGTATCTGCGCATGTCATATATCACGGAATTCCATGTTCAAATCTATGATATATATACGTATGTGTGTGTATGTATGTGTATTTGTGTGTGTACTATGTACATGTATGTTTGTGCATGATGTATGTGTATGTGCGGATGTCTGTGTTATTTTTACGTTCTGTTCTATAATATATATGCTTTATTTTACGTTCCACTTTCACTATTTTCACAAGTTTCTATTGGAGGCTAGTGAAATTATTAGAAATATTTTGTTGCATTTAATATTAATAAAATGTTTTACTCGTAACATTAAACTCACAATTTATTCCATATTTTATTTTTAATCATTCAATTGCGATAGCCGTGTATATAATAACCATGTTTGTTTTTATAATCTTACAATTATTCTACCAATTATGTATATGACCGGTCTTTATGGAATCAGGTCTAATGGCATCATAGCGGCTTTTAAAATTCAATTTCTAGTTACATAGCATCTTTCGAAAGCACTGTAATAACACTTTTTTAATTCTCTTAGAAACAGCAAATATAATAAAGTTTATCTTCTTTGGTTTTCTGCAAAAGATGGAATTACAGTAATTTAATATTTGACGCATCAAATGAAAGGGATTTAAATTGCATTGTAAAAAAATAGATTTTCTATAATTATTTATAAAAGTGCCTTAAAATTGCCAAAAATTGAGGAAAAACTAATACAGCAGTTTATTTGGTGTCATGAAGGAAAGGCCTTTTTGGTTTTATAAAGGTGCAAAACTCCTTTTGCTCTATAATTTATTTGAGAATTACCACGAAAAAATGCAGCAAACTTCTGTTTTTAATGAACTATTGTTTCAATAATATTTAAACGACATTTTAAAGTGCACGTCTTTATTCTACAAAGTGCTTTAGCGTGATATTTTATTGTAATTGGGAAAAAGATTTTACTTATAGAATGCCATCAAACAGACGCAGGCACATTAAGACTACATTCACCACTTCTAATAGTGGATATAGATATGTACTCTAATTTTATGTAGCATTCTACGACATATGCACTGTAATTTCATATTCAATTGCTTCATATATCTGAACTCTTAAGAAAAAAAATCTTCTCAAAGAGAAAAAATTTCAAGATATCTAAAAGTTGATGTTGCAATAATGCCAGAATAAAATAATGTATACAAAATAAATATATTTAAAAATTTAATTGCAAAAATTAGTTATCGGACAACTGAAAAATGCCATGCCCAATGTATTGATAATCTTCAAACAAGCGAAATGTAAACATTATAACTTAGTATTTACTAATAAATATATATATTTTTTAATTCTATATGACAATTTTTGTTGTTATACAAGATCAAAAAATTCATTGTTGAAGAATGATTTTCTTGGAACTCGATCTATTCTGGAAAAAAATTATTGAAGTGTTTTTTTTTTTCCTTGAACTTTTACTTTGTGTCATTTAAATTATTCTGTAAAGACCGAAGTAGGTGATTTTCAGATGGTGCAAAACCTAGAATATATGATAGGTATTGAAATTTTTTTTCATTTCAACTCTAATTGTTTTCTTAATGATTGTTGTGTAACATGTTGTTTGGCATTGGAGAAAGAAGGTTGCAACTTTTATATTTGACAAAAACGGATATTTTTTTCAAATGATGAATTTTTCAGAGTACTTTTGTGATGTAATTGTTTCACCATGTTGCAATAATTCGAAATTAATCATCCCAATGTTGTCCCATGAAACATATAATATCAATTTTAATCCTTTTCCTACTAACCCGGTTTATACTTCAAACGAGAAGTGTATGATTTAAAACGAATTATCGCCAAGGATTTTCTCGCTCTACATCCTATTCCCGACGTTTCAAACAGAAACGGTTCGCCATTGTAAAATTTACAATGCAGATTCATCCAAACCAGCAGTGCAGGGGTTAAAGAATATCAGCCTTTACGAACTACTCTCCTTTTACCTCAAGATCCAAAACGGATCTTGAGGTAAAAGGAGAGACACGTGAAGCCCACCAAGAGAGAAGTGGATAATGTGATTCGAGAGAAATGCGGTATTACGGTAATGGGCTTGAAAACATATCGAAGCTTTTTTTAAATGATAATATGGGGTCGAATTATAAATGCTCAGTTCTCCGCACTCACATTCATACAGTTATTATTCCAGGGTTTTCATCTATTAAAACACTTACAATACCATCAGCAACACCGGAATGCCGCCTCGGCCTGGCTGATCTTCTAGTTAAAACCACCATTCCGAAATTTATCTAAGCACTTTCTCGCAATCTACAGACCATTCTAAATAAACAGATGATGTTTTTTTTTATTTTCGAACAGTTCCAACACTCATGTCTTTCCGAAACTCATAAAGCATTGCATCGAAAACGTTTCATTTCATAATCCATTTTTTTGAAATTATCCAACTAAACCTATTATGTCAATGTCGCTGTATTTACATAATAGAACGACCTATTATGTCTTTGTGTGATAAAATAAATTTTTATTCTTAAAGTGTAAATAAAACGAAGTCATTTTCCTATAAAGAACATTCTGGCACCACATGGGCACGAACTTTTGCAATGATCCAATTTTATGGCATCGTGAATGTTTTCCAATGTGGAAGATTATCTCAAATCTTCCACATTTTTTTTTTTTTTTGCATTAAACTTTTACAGCTAAAACTTTTTATCCAAATAAGATAAACAGATAAGATTAAGGTATTTCTTCCATTACTACATAATTTTTCCAACCAAAAGAGATGCGCATATCGGGCTAAAAACTAAAATACATCAGCCAACATCCCTTAAGTTTAAAGTGCATCAAGTCTTTAAATCCAATAGCTATTCGCTAGCCATCCATTTATCTTCACACAGGAACAAAATGTATTCTTTTATTTGCAATGAAATATGCATCTTCAAATCTTAAATGCTCAACTATTCCACGTAATTCAATCTCTATAAATTTCGAGAATGAGGTAAGACTTTTAATTACTCTTCACGTAATTCCAAAATGATTGAGGAAAACAAACGCCAGTATTTTTCATATCAAATGCGTTGTACTATTAGCAATCCAGAGATCACGAATTCTCACTTGAGAGTTTAGCTATTTGAAACGATAAATAAGTCTTTCTAAATTTTTACCGTTCTGAAATTTATGACTTGATAAATTATAGAAGCATTCCAACTGTAAGTTTTAACTATTGATACTGTCAAATTCGCATTAACTTGGAATGCAGAAAGTACCGTGGTGGAGATGAATAATCCTCGGAATCTTTTCAGTAATTTATTAAGCGATGAATATTTTCGGCTTCGTGTAACAATGTTTTGGGATAGATAGTAACATAATTATGAGATTTTCATGGTAATGTTAGAATGTTATTTGCATTTTACTTCATAAGATTTTGTTTAAGGAAAATTTAGAAATATTATGTGAGACATTCTACTTTTCTTACAATAATAGAATGTTGTGGTTTCGATTTTTTGAAAAAAAAAGAATAGATTTGTACACGAATAAAAATGTATGCAAGTGTACAATAAATCTCTTAAATAAATTCTTCTCTGTTTTTCTCTATTTGTGTATATGTCTTTTGGGACTAAAAGGCATATAAAACAATTCAATAAAGTTAGAACTATGAATCTTATATTTTTTTTCTTAAACATAAACATACATATTTCTTTCCAGATTTTCCTAAAGTTTAATAGAATTTATAATTTTAGTAAAATGACTAATCATGAAATTTCAACTCCGTGTTTTCCATAAAATTAAATAGTCATTTTTATCCAAACAATATAAGAGGCCTTCACATGCAAAGCAGAAAAAAGAAGCATAACAGTTTATCTTTTTAAACAAATCTTTTAATTTGTTTCAAAATATTTTAAAATAAGAAAGCATTTATCGTTTTATTCAAGCCAATTTCGTTGACTTATTCCGAAAAACAATTATCGAATTTGCAATTATCGAATATGAAATTTCGAATTTCTTTCAAGTTATATTAACAATCAGATTGAACGTTTCTGCGTTAACTATTCTCTTCTAAATATTCCTAAAATACCCATTACTATTTAAGTATTTGAATAATCAATACTCTAATAAATAATCGGAAGAGACGGTCTATCGAAATCAGATGAATTGCGCCATGTTTGTAGGACATGCGCTTGAGTTTTTTTTTTTTTTCAAGGTTTGAGATTTTTTAGAATTAATTATGTAATTATTATGCAGCTTACATGCACAATCTGACATTTAATTATACAGCTTTTATTAATTAATAAGATCCAAAATTTGTGCTTTAATCAATGTTGTTACTTTTGTTATTTGAGAATCTATGTTAAAAGAATAGAAGAAAACTGTTTATTGTATACAAATTAGATTTAAACTAATAATGTCTATAAATGGTATAAAATGGATTAAGGAAGTAATATTAATTAATCGCAGTTTATTCGAACACTGAATAGCTACATTACTTTATGATATAGGAACATATTTTCTTCGAGTACATTTTAGTCTATTAAATTTTGTGAATTTTATAAATTTCTTTAAAATCTCCTACTTTTTGAATAGAGCACTTTCTTAAAAACCATAGAAATCCATTTCCAAATTCGATATCTCTAGGCCTAGCATTCTTTAAAATTACATTCGTCAAAAGAAGTTGTATGAATAAATTAAATGTCATTTCCATATTAACTTTCAATTTTTGGGCAGAAAACATGTAGTTGTAAAAATATATCATTGTCAGATTGCATCAAAGATTATTTTCAAAAAAAAGATATCATAAGTCTTCACTATTTTGATTCTCACAACATATATTCAAATACAAACTTGAAAGCTAAAAATTTAAAAGTCTCAAAGTTTGAGAAGTATAATAATTATTTCATATATCATCTTCAATGATACTACTCTTATTTTCGTTCCATCGGACAACAAACTTTATTTGTATTTCTACCTCCCTGATATATATATTCCTTTTAAAAATGCCCATTATTTCCATCGTGATGCAATCAGCTTTAATTTATAGGATGGAAATGAAGTATTATTTTTATTGCTCCTTAGGAAATAGAATATTTGAAACAAACACCCCAAAGACCATTATACATCAGTGCGGGGCAATATTCAGAATCCAGAGATTACGACTTGGGTTTTTGCGACCATAATTTAGCCTAACGAATTTTACATTTCAGAAATTTATGATATGGTAAACAATTCGAGCCTTTCAAGTGTAAGGTTTAATTCGCAATAAGTAAGAAAGTAGGCAGTCTATGGCAGGAAAGAATAAAGCTGAGAATCCAACTTATAGCTTATTAAAGCATAAATAAACGTTTTCATTCTCAATGTAAGAAAAATTGTAAATGTAAGAAATGCAATGTAAGAAAAAAATAAACGTTAAAGTAACGTTATTAAAGTATAAAGAAACGTTTCAATTCTCAATGTAAGAAAAATTGTAAATGTAAGAAATGCAATGTAAGAAAAAAATAAACGTTAAAGTAACGTTATTAAAGTATAAAGAAACGTTTTCATTCTCAATGTAAGAAAAATTGTAAATGTAAGAAAAAAATGAACGTTAAAGTAACGTTATTAAAGTATAAAGAAACGTTTCAATTCTCAATGTAAGAAAAATTGTAAATTTAAGAAATGTAATGTAAGAAAATGTAAGAAAAAAAAACTTAATTTTTTTTTTCACTATTTTTTGGGTAATTGAAAAGATTTACGGGCGACGGAAAGGGAATTTTTTAATTTTATTTTCAAGAGATTCGTTTTAATAGAAATTTTTGAAATTCACTTATTAAATGGGTTTTTTTGGGGGTGGGGAAGGGGTTCATAAGATTAATAGAAAACTTTGAATTAAACCTTACAGGAAAGAATATAAAAAGACATTCATGAATTAGAATTCTAAAAATATATAAAGATGTATATGATATTGATAAATTATACACTTTTTTATATTATAAAAAATTGTTGTTGTTGTTTCTTATGGCACTTGCCACTGACAAGCCCGCTGTTACGAAGACAACTAGGGCCAAGAGTACGACTTTGCTACTCACGCATCACTCATTCACTTGCACAACCCCTTTTTACAGGAGGGCACATTCACACATCTCACAGATAGAACAACAGAAGAACAACCATGCCCAAACCGGGACTCGAACCCGGGACGCCCAGATCACGGGGAAGACGCGCTACCCCTATGCCAGGACGCCGGCATTATAAAAAATAAATATTGGATATAACTGACAATGATTTCATAGGAAAACATCAACATTTTTCAGATAAAAAGTTGTCTTTAAGATAACCCTTGTTAGAACACTTTGACTTAATAGTATAATATTTGTTTTCTTGGAGAGATCTCAGACACAATTCAAAAATAAAAAGATTTTATTCTTCATTATCATAATTTAAATCCAAATTTATGTTCTTATTACTTATATTATTTGCTTCCATATTAAAAAAAAATTAATTTATTATTAACATATTTATTCAAATTATTGCTATTTTTTTTCTATTTTTAAAAATATAAATGTATTTTAATCATATATTCAAATTTATTTCCAATACTAAATCTATGGGTACTCAAATATTGGAAACATATTTCTTTCCCATTTTACTGCACTTTCAGTATACTTAAACTAATCAATTTTGAAATCACTGGTTTTATTTTCATATTTTAAAATATTTCAATTCAGAAAAAAATTTCAACAAAAAATTAATCTAAGGAGAAAATATTCGAAAAATATTTATTAAAAATATAATCTGGATTAACTATTTTAATAATTGCAGTCTTTTAAATTTTTTCAAAAAAAGTTTTCCCAATTTTATTTTTTTAAATAAATTTAAATTTTTAAATATTTTTTCAAACTGATGTCGTATTTTCGAAGTTCTTAAAAGGAGATTATTTTCTGTTTCATATTTTTGCTTTTGTCTAATATGAAATTCTAGTATTATATAAGGCAGAATTCTTTTATTTATTTTCAAGTTTTTTTTAATATTATTTTGCTGTTAAAACGTCTAAAAAGGCACAGTCCTTTGATAGTCAACTAAAATTCATCATTTTTTCAGCATTCAGGAACAAATATTATTTTTTTACTATTTGGTTAAAGAATGACTCTCAGTTTACGCACAATACTTCTTCTAATGCAAACCTATTATTTCTTTCATTGAAATTTATTTACCAAGATTTCTTTTCTCTTCAATAGTTTTCTACAGAGTATGGAAATTTAAGCGGACAGTGATACGACATCTCTTGCGCTCGAGCGGAGAAAGACGTGTTATTTACCGAGTCTATTTTCCCTTACCAGACAAAAGAAGAAACAATTTTATCTTTTAAAACGGCAGCAAACGAAAATTTGAATCCTATTTCATTTTTGCTGCCTTTGGAGAAATCTCGAGTGCAATACATATATTTTATATGATGGATTGTATACCAGGAAAGGCATGAATAATTCTCTATTTGCGTTTGATTCTATTCATCTAGGGATAACAAAAGTGGATTTAAGCAAGTTAAATATGAATCTTTAGAATTCCTTTTTCTAATATTATATCTCTACTCATTACGAACCGGGTCTTATTGTATTGAAATAAGGTTATTATTTTGCAATTATTACTTACATTAATATTAGCAAACTCTATCATCAAACTTTCATTTATGAATTTCTAGGAAATATGACAAAATACATCTAATTCTAATTAAGAATTTAGTTTTATAAGTATGTTTAATTTCTTCAAAAGTTAAATTTGTCAATGATATCAAGGCATTTATATAGTTTTTAAACTAAATTAATGCTTAAATTTCAGTAAGCAATCTAAATAATTTTTTCGTTATGTTCTGATATATTTATTAATCGAGAATTCTCTAATTAAATTTCTTGCCATATTAATTGCATCTCTTATTTTCAAAATGTTTTGTCAATTTCTGATACTTATCCGAATATTTCATTCAACTCACGAAGGAAAATGAGGTAAAATATATATTTGAAGAATTAAGTTAGGAATGTTTTCGCTGAAAAACTGGCAGAATTATATCTGTCACAAATACAAGGGGCGTTCAAATGAAAAGGTACGAAACGTCGTGACAACTTAACCGTTAACATATTTACCTACGCCATTATGGGAGAATGGGAGAACGTAGCGAGACATCTAGGGAGGCGATTGGAGTCTCCGGCGTAGATCGGAGCATGCGCGGGCGCCTGCATGCGCAGGAGAGAGAAGAGATTCTTATAAAGAGAGCCATCCAATTAACATAATTTTTGAATTCCCCGAGCACAGAAGAACCATTAACTTCGATGTGTACTGTGAGACATCCGAAGATTACGCAGGTCCATCAAGTACAAAAGACCGGGGCTACTCACGGAGGGTGTGGTTCTGCTCCATGATAAAGCGCATCCACACGTCTCCAGAGTCACACACGCGGAACTGGCCAAGTTCAAGTGAGACCGTCGTACAGCTCGGACATGTCGCCCTGCGATTTTCATGTGTTTGGTCTCCTGAAAAAACATATGAAAGGGAAGATCTTCAACTCGTACGGCGTACACAATGAAGCAGTGAAGGACTGGGTCTCGTCACGGCCACATGAATTCTATGAACATAGGAATCCTTCGGTTCGTTAATCAATGGGATCGTTTCGCTCATGCCTATGGTGTATACTTTGAATAAAGTCTTCATTTATACCCACAGAGTCCTTTCGTACCTTTTCAGTTGATCACCCCTTGTATATAATCTTATGTGTTCAGAGAGATAAATGAATAAATTTCAGAAAATTATATAATATTAACTTAATTAAAGTCATTAGCTCTCACAAATTCCTAACATGAAACAATTCAGCTAATTTCGAAATATCTTTTCCATTGAGTATTGCATATAATTACATTGAATATTCAAATAACTTCTGAATGTATTAGTTGTTTTAAGCATGTCTAAGAGTGTTAAATGGCAAAGTTTTCATAACATTTTTTATAATATTAATGAACTAAGTAAGAATAGTAATTAAAGAGATTCGGTATTTTATTCAAATAAATTTTCTAGATGTGATATAATATCAATTTGTTTACTAATCTACAAAATATGTTCCACGTGTTACCAAATAGCAAAGCCTGTTCCATAAAGCCTGTTCCACGTGTTACCAAATAGCAATAGTAATGTGAAAATCATTGAACACAATCATACTAAATTAGCTAAAAAGTGTCGTATTGGGGATGGAAACAATTATTCGAAATTAATGAATATATAAATAATATGTGATTGACTTATAAATGAGATATTACGGTGATAATTAAAACAACATATACAAAAAAAATTCATCGTGACTAGATTAAATGGAGTTTAGTAAAAATATATAATAATATCTTACTCATATGTGTACAATTATATCAACATGAGACTTCAGACCATAATGGTGAAACTTTTAAGGCACTACATTTAAAACAAAGTTATTTTAAAATAAGGCATGGTTTATTCATTTTTAAAGACAGCACACATGAATAATTCTTATGATAATCAGAATTTTCTGAAATTAAATAATTTCTAAATATTATTAATAATTTAGTTTTCTAAACAAATTCGGTCTTTCTTTAATTTCTATTTGAGTATTATAAATGTAATACACTTCATAAAAATTTATTTATTTAAATTATAAAATTACGCACAATAATAAAAATGTCACTTTATTCTATTACATAAAATTTATTTTTATTTTAATTCCATTTATTCTGAGAAAACTGGATTTGTTCGAATCAACACTTAAGAGTATTTTAAAAACTACTATGTATTTTTATAACAGCCCTTTGGCAACTTTGAATTTATACAAATTTGTCTTGATATCATAGTTTATTAATATTTAAAAACACAAAAAAACCGCTCAATTTTATATCTGTATCAACAAGCATGAAATCGGTACAAAAATTACATAAATAGTATAACCGATAACTTCTTATTGAATTCCCATAATTATGCAACACTGAAACAAAACTCTGAAAGTTCATCCATGCAAATGATGCAACGCTCAAAATGAAAATGTTCATTCACCATCTGGGTAAATTGTTAATTAAATATAGGCATTACTCATACCCATCAACGACAATCTCCATTCTGAGCTAATGCAAATCAAACTGTGGTAGCAATTGAAGCAACCAGTTAGAACATTCACTTTGCTTAGGAATTCATAAATTTCTGAAATGTGAAATTTGTTGTTTCAGTTTACGGAACAAATGCTTGTACTATTTGCTAAATTTTCGCAATTTCTAGATTGTGTATATTAAAACAGTTTTCTCTTTAATGTCGTCAGTGTGTTTACCTTAATCACTGCGGTGTTTAGAGACGCGTAAAAGTAGTTTTAATCTGTGAGTCAAATCTGAATTATTCCGAAACGAATTAAGTTAGATCTTTAATTCATTTCGGATTGCGAGGAAACAGTTATAGGTTTGGTATGAATAAAGTGTGGCGGGGGGGGGGAGGTATTAAAATGACAGAAATAGAAATCAACTTCTATTCGTTTGCTTCAATAGTTCTAGTTTCATCTGAAGCCGTATTAAAGCTTTGTTATTTCTGAATATAATTCGACATCTCAATTCTCTGAATGAAATCTGTGTCTTATAGGTTAAAGATTTGGCATTAAAAGATGTGTGAGATATTTTATTTACTTTGGTAAATAAATATTAATTTGATATTGAATGCTAATATGCAGAAATGCTAGCCAGGTATTGAGACAATTATTATTTATTAAACTTAAGAGTGATTTTTTTGGAAAAAAATAAATTTTAACTGTTTGAGGCCCTAAATTTTGAACATTGCCTTTTCTCTAAATTAAGTCTTAGAAATACAATTTATTATCGCTAAAGTATAGAGAGATTTCACTTCAGTTTAGAAAACTCAGATGTTTGTCCAAGAATTATATTGATATAAACGATTAAAAAGGCACATTAGTTATTCAATTAAATAAGATAATTATACTAAAATTATGAAAAGAATTAAATCAAAATAAACAATTTCCGTTACATTTGTCAATGCAAATTTCCAGAATTAAATTTTTTCTTCTGCGATAAGAATAAAAATGTGTTAAATATGTGTACAAAATTAAATTAAATATATATATCAAATTAAATATGTGTATAAAAATTTTAAAAAATATATCAGATTGAAAACATTTTCAAACTTATGCGTCAATGAGAGATCGGCGTGTCATAGGAGGTGCCTCATGATAAATCACCGTGGGGGAGGGCTTATTGTAATTTCAATATTGTAAATTCCGATCTGCATTAATACATATTAAGCTTTTTTTTAAAATTAATTTCGAATGGCTCAAAGTTAATAAACAAATTCCAATAGATTTTGTTTTGAAGAAATTAAATTTGATACATAAATTTTAATGAAGAAATTATTAATTATTAATCAAGAATTGTTTGAATTAATCCTCACAACTATTTTAGCCATATCTCTAATTTATATTTATAAATATTTAGAAAATTACTATAAAAATCTTTAAAAAATAAATTGAAAGTTTTCAAATGTAATAAATACATGTATTGGTATATATTATTTACTTCAATTGATAAAAAAATGTTTACAATGGAGTCTCTTCTATTACTTTTATTTTGTGAGAAAAAAAATTTTTAAGTCAATATTATTTTCCGTAACATTCAAATGATTACCAAATCTCATAATGCATACACGGACGGACAGATAGACGGAATTCCATTTCATGGATTTCATTCAAAACATGATACAGATTCAGAATCAAGACCTCTCAGAAGAAAAACATTAATCGTGCTCAGTTTTATTCCTATAAATGGTTCAAACACAGGTAAACAAATTGACATAATTCTTTTTTACTCGCAGTAAAATTTATATATGGATATTTTAACAGTTTTAGAAAGTAAAAGTTGCACAAATTCTCAAAGTCTACCCTTGGTAATCACAATAATTTCTTTTTGTACAAAATAGAAACTAGAAAAAAAATAAAGTATTATTTATGTTATTATATCCGTATATAGATGTGATATTATGGTGTGAAAGCTTTTCTGCAATTAAAAAAAGATTAAAAACTCAATTCCCATATCTAAAGCGCTGCTCCATTTGCTGTACTTCTCATAATTAAATTCCTTATTGGGGAAAAAAGCAATATTTATATTGCACTGTCAATGTGCATGTACAAGTAGAAAGAATTGGGACAAAGAGAAATCCCAATAGTCGATGAGAAATAAAGTTTATCTGTGAACAAGGAAAGAGAAGATTCCTTCATGCAATTTTGGCGCATTTTTCACTTCTAATCGACTAAAAATAGATAAATAAAAAGATAAAAATGTGGATGGATTTATACATTACATGTAAGAATGAAATGATGATGATGTGACCGCGTTACCACAGAAAGGGGTTGCAGTAACTTCTGAGGGTAAAGACCCCTGTGCACCCGAGGGCAGAAGTCTGACTTCTAGCTCATACGAAGATGAAACATTCGCTTCACACATTCGCTTGCACAACCCATTTTTACAGGGGGGGCACATTCACACACCTCACAGATAGAACACAGATAAAGAACAACCATGCCCAAACCTGGACGCCCAGATCACAGGGAAGATGCCCGACCCCTATGCCAGAACGCCGGCTAAGAATTAAATAAATAAGGAAATAAATTTATGCATTGAAAAAAGACAGTATGCTTTAATTCCGGAATACATAAACACAAGTCTCCTCCATAATTTATATAAATTATATTTAATATTTTCTCTTGGCTTATAATGAGGACTTCACCAACTAATATAATGGAAAAATATATTTCAAGAACTATTTGAATAACGATTCCGCAATAATAATTAATCGTAGATAATCTCAAAGCCTTCGAAATTTTATATTTTAGATCTCCGGAAGTTTATAATTTAGATAAAAACAGCCAACTTTCATAACATATGACTCTTTAAAACCATCTTACTATTACATCTGTGCTTATCTTGGCTTAAACTTGCATATCTTCTCAACCTTCATTCATTTATTTTTACAATTTTTTGACTCGCAACGTTTAGTACCAACACTGAATTGTTCATCTGTAATCAAATTTATATTCTATTCAAAGAATTAGAATTAAAATACCCCAATAACTTAGTAACTTTGAATTATTCTGTAGATAATACCGGAGTGTTTCAAACAATTACACTGATGCGATTTACGCACAATGAATGGTTATATTCACAATTTAGAAATTATGGATCCTAATTTACAAGCATTAGTATCTATGGTCATAATTTAGTTAAACAAATTTCAAGTTCTAGAAATTTATGTCATAATAAACTATGTGAGCATGCAGACTAGAATATATATTTGGAGGTACAATTTAATATGCATTAATTCTAAATGCGGGCGGTGATAGGAGGTTCAGAATGATGTGAAGGCTTAATCTCCAAGTCGCATGTTTTCATTTTGAATTTAAAATAATTCTTTGTTTTATTTCATAAAATGCGTGACATTTTATACAGTCGAATTGATATCAAATCCATTTCTATTTATTAATCATGTAATAGTATGATGTTTAATTTTTGAATTAATAGAATTCATCGCTCAACTTTCAATTAAAAATTTTCATCCAAAGAATGAATATCCTCCAATTTTATATGAATTGCATATCTGCACCATTATCTAATCTATTATTATGATAATTATAATGTACTATTAGATGATAATCATCTGGATGGCATAGCATAATTACAAACATTTTGATTCTAAATTAGGAATATTTTGAGTCCTATTGGGTTATTCTTGTGAGAAGACGAGGGCATTTCCTGAGCTAGTAACCCATTCTCCAAACTAATTGTAAACCGCAAAAGAGTTACTCAGCGGTAATATGAAAATGCTAATGAACATTGACAGTGGTAATGCTAGTGACCATCATCGGTACAATCAGCTTTTAATGCATGTCCCATCCTTACAGATGTGTAATTCAGCCCTGAATTGCTACTATGTCCGAGCACCAATCCCCTTACCAGAACCTTCTAATCTCTCTACCTAGGATGTCAGAATTAGAATAATAATAAGATTTAAGTTGATAAAAATGCTGAATGTGTGTTAATTTCGCATAGATAATGGGCATTCATTGTAATTAAATTTAGTTTTCAATCAGTAGCCATGATTCTACTACTGAGCAATACTGTTTTCTACAATGCGACTAAATAAAGAATTAAAAGAATATTTTGTTCTAATATTTCCCAAAAGTTTATGAATTCGGCCAATTTCCTTGGAACAAGTGTAATTTATTTGGTCAATCAGTTACAACAAGTTTAATTTAGATACTAATTAATTTATACAGTTCAAAATTTCTGATATATGAAACCTTCCTATTTTGGGAGTGCCACATCGTAGGTGCTGCCCTACAAATGTTCTTCCTGGTTTCAAATTACAAGTTAAAATATCACATTCTGGTTACAACCAGCTTATTCCCTTCATTACATTGCATTTTTATCCTCGGATGAAAAATTTGCTTTGTTAGCAACGATTCTCAAGTTCCGAAAAAGTGCAATAACGAAGGCTCTTAAAGACGCAGAAAAAGGAAAATTGTTTCCAGCATTTATATCTTAATGGGATAGAAAAAAATGCATAGTTGCTTGGAGCCTTTACTTCCAAAGAAATATCAAATATATAGGAAATATCTGCATTTATTCTTAGATTGTAAAGTAACTTAACAATTTTTTTAAGTATAACTGCGTAAAAGCAAAAGAAGTATTGAATATTATCATGCAACTTATTTATTTCATTTGTTTAATTCGTCCTTCAAAAAGATTATATTGTTACAAATTAACCCACAATTATATTTTTTTTATATTTAATGTAAATGTTTGTACCGTACGACTTCCTTTCCACAAATTTTTCAATCTTAAATTTTTGAGCAATTATTTTAATCTTATATCCATATAGAAAAAGAAAAAAGAGACATTCAATAATATTCGTGTAAATCTTAATAATTATATATTTAAAATTAATAATTAAAATGTTTTATTAATTTTCGTAAAAGACATTGAAATATAAAAAAAGAAAATTCAAAAATTATTTTCTTTTTTTTTATGATTTCTGGAATAACACATTGATGATTTGAAATAATGCATATTATTTCCAACAATTTCAAAAAAGTGAGCTAAACTATTCACTAATAATTATAACTCCACTAATGATTATAATTACTGTTCATTAGTTGAAACACTTCATTTCAATTACTCAAAAAAGCACATTCAACTAAAATTCCAATTATAAAATCTCTTTAATCAGCATACTATTGATTTATTTTAATTTTTGAAGCAGCAAAAATATTTGCAAATGAAAATAAAGTATCCGAAAATCGCTTTTTCATTTGTAAATGCATTGTATCTAAATGAAAATTTGTTGCTTTGTCTTCGGATAACTTTAGGTATATCCCTCATGCGGGTTTCATTTCTTAAATCATAATCTTTTTCTAAATCTTTTCTTAATCATTTCTTTTCTTAATCTTTTTGTATTGCTCGTTTTAATTTTAAATTTAAAAATTGCAAAAATATATATTCTTTTGATATCAGAATAAAATTCACCGGAATGAAAACCGATTTGATAGCTCTTGCAAGATGAATAATCTCTATTTTCAAAGAATAACGATTCAAATGCAAACGAAAAATTCCTTTCTTTAAAATTTATTTACCAGACGTGGAACTTACTTTTCCATTCAATAGTTCCCAAAGATTTGGAAATGTAAACTGACGTTGGTGCTAGAAACGGAAAAAAATGTGCTACTCGTCGAAATAACGCATCTTTTTCCGTTCCGTATCTGTAGCGGAATAATACTCTTAAACAAAATCAGGTATTGCAATTAAGTATTTCAAATCTATTCATTATTATTTGTATTAAAAATGTATCGAATAGAATATATGCGTGTATAATGAAATGCATTCAGTAAAATGCATGAGCTGTTTCTGATTTTGCTATTTTTATCGGTATTAGATAATAGATTTAAGTATGTTAAATAACGCACTCAACAGTTTTTTTTAAAAAAACTCTCTAAAATCTCTCGACTTTAAGTTGTTACTTAAATGATTAAATGTACTGAAAGCAAATTTTATATAAATATTGTATATATTTAAAAATAAGAAAATTCCCCAAACATGTCAAACTTTTGACATGTTGTTTTTGGGTGGGTGGGGGTGCACATTTTGAAAAGGCAGATTTACGAAAGATTAATGGGAATCCTTTTAAAATAATAGATGAGAAAGGCTTTCTTCAAAGATTATGGATGGTACGCGAAAGTGACATATATCCTTTTTATTATAACAATAAATACATCTGCGATATTTATAGGGATTACATAAGGTGATCTAAATTTCTTTACAAGCTTTAACACACATTAGTAATCTCAAAAACATGTTGTAGAGGATTGGAGCACATTGGATGAATATGGAAATTATATATGGATTAGCAAATAAGTTCCCGCCGTTATTTTTTAAGTATTTTTAAATAAAAATTGATAATTAATTAGTCAATAAGATATTCTTATTTGTAGTTTATAACTTCTTTTTAACATTCAACATGCAAACCAATGGAACTTGTGGATTGGTGATTTTTGTAGTTGTCACTTAAAGCATGCGGAACTTATGCCCCACACTTTTAAGCCTTTACCATTAAGTGAAGGTGCTCATCAGTAGAACTGTGTTTCTTTCTCTGCTAGTTTCCTTGTCGTTTAAGGCGAATTGCAAAAGTTGGTTTAATCACTTGTCATCGAATTCAACTGGACGATCATAACAAAGTGCGACTTTAAGGTCAACATTTCCATTTTTGGACTTGACATACCAATCACGAGAGATTGTTTCAGCAACGGCACTTCCCCACATAAAATGTCAATCTCTCGAGCAGCTTTTGTAACTGAGAACCTTGATTAAAATCAAACGGAAGAAGGTGTCTGTGATGCTTGGCCGGCATTGGCGATGTCAGCGGAAAAGATTCGCAGCCACCATTGGGATTATTATTTTTTGAAAAGATAGGATTGGGAAGAGTTTGTATGGCGGAGGGGAAGTGGATGGTTGTATTTTGATTTGATTTTAAATAGATAATTCTTAAGAGAACTTTGAGTGGTGTTTTTTCATGAGATGTGTGTTTTTTAAGGATTATAACACGCTCGGGTCATTATAGTGTCGAAAATGCTAATTTTTCTCGGCACTCCAATTTAATGATCTGAAAGTTAACAAAAAATTGACTTTAATAAAAGAAACATACGTTCCAATTGAACAAAACATACCTTCCGAATGATCTAAAGCATTATTCCAAAAACATTTAATGGCAATTGAAATTGTACAATTTAAAAAAATGGTGGGAACTTAATTGTCAACCCAATAAATTAACCTTAGTAGATGTAGTAAGAAAAAGCCTCTTTATATTCCCAGATAGAGGTAAGGCAATATTATTATAATCGAATAAAGCTGTTCTATTATTTTATCAATGTTATTTCAATATATATATATTTTTCAAACTAATGTTGAAAGATGTCATGATTGAAATTGGGAAGATCTTGATCGTTCTATAATGTCGATTTACAACATAACATATGCTTTAGCCAAATGTGCCATTTTGACTTCCAATAGAAGTATTGTAGAATATCATAGCTTAAATAAGGAAGTAGTCTATCTCACAGGAGCGACAATTTACTGTTTCATCCAAATAGTTCATTAGAGCATCCTTTTGAAGCATTGTAAAGAGTAATAAATGAAATAGAAAAAAAATTCCCTCAGACAACTATAACAATTCACTATCTAGGCCAATTAGTAAATAATTTAAGGAGCCTTTCTTCATTGATTAGTAGATATTTTTTGAAGGAGTCATTGAAATGTTTAAAAACAATCTAATTAATGAATTCCAAGTTAAATAACTCGGCCAGTTTCAATAGCAAAAACAGCTTAACTGTATTTTTAAACGTTAATACATTACAATAATTTTACTAATATGAAAAGTAGGACATTGGAATTCCACAAACATTGTTTAATTGAAACATTGTTTATCAACAAATGTATTGATTTAAATATCATAAAATGTGTTTTACTTTTTTATTGCTTTGGAGCAGGGTTTTCAACTCAGAGCATATATTTATCTTGATGGATTAGAATTTATCACTAAGACCACTATTTAGAGAAAAATAGACACTTCATATATATTTATAGATATGAATATCTAGATGTATTGAATATCTCTAGATAAATAGCAGTTGAGTAATACTAGTTTAAAAACTTTGTAGCATCCATTCAAAATCCTCAGTTTTCCAAAATAAAATTTTATCGGAAACCAAGATTAGGAGTGATTGAATGTTTTATCAAAATTTAAATGAACAGATTGAAAAGCAGACATAAAGCTTAAGTTAAATAGAAGAATTTAATTCAGTGCTCAAAAAAACTTCGAATCACGTTTATCACGTATCATTAATACACCAACGGGACTTCAAACTCATAGTCAAAATGAAATATACTTATGAAGAAAACCTAATAAGTTTATGGATTTCAACTTCTACTTTTAGGGATTTAAAAAGAATTAATGTTATAGTGTTATTACGAATCAAATATTGAATCACATCGTGTGGTATGAATAAATATTAAGATAGAAAAAAATTTAACACAATCCTTACACACTTATTCAATTCATTTGAGTTCTATGCTACTGCATTTCTAAGTATTGATTAATGTATTGAGTATTCAAATTACTTTCCTCAGTAATGACTATTTTAAGCATAGCTAACAGAGATAAGCAGCGAAGTTTTAATCTCAATGGTAATAAATTATGCAGGAATGAATTGGAAATTCGATAATATACGAATTTTAAAGGTGATAATATCTGGGAATTAACATTGTTAAATTTCTCCTGATCTAATGTATTTTATGGATCAATGAAATTCAAAGCATTCTATGTTGAAGGAAATCGTAATGAAAAAAATTACCAATATTAATTCATTTCAAAATATTTTGGACACAGTGAAATAGATAAGTTGAGAAATAATTTTTAAAATGAAAATCCTTTTCTTTACTTTTCCTGTGTAATTTTCACTTCATGATATTATACATACTGTTTGATGAAAAATGGTCTATATCTGTACATTGGCTGTGGCATTGATGAAATTTTACATGAAGCTCCTTTATAAAAATCCCAAATCTGTTTCAAATTTTGAACTAAATTCTAAACTAAAAAAAAATCGTTTTTCATTCTTGAATTTTATTTTCTTTATCCTTCAATAAAACTAATTTAAAAGTCATATATTAATTTTAATGCATAATATTTTCTTCATATTAAATTCAAATATTTTTGGTCTATATTAATCATTAAGCATCTTGATTCTACTTTTCGTTCTTTTATCGGTTTTAGACATAAAGTCAATAAAATAAAAAATGAGTTGAATTCTCCATATTAAAAGTCTTATGAAGATTAAATGTTATTGTTAGAAACAAAAATTGAAACTGTTGTGGTGAAAGCTTATAAGCCAATTAACAGCTACGCTACCCGAACAATGGCTTTTGTATCGTGGTCACGTTAGTGGGCTGCGAACCCCAAGATCCCAGGTTCTATCCTCGCTCATCACAATCTTCCAAACTATCATTATTTGGTACAGATGAATGAATAATGTCAGATAAAGTGTGCGTGAGCATATATGTACGTGCGTGTATGTATATGTTAAATATGCTGAAGAGTAATGTCTGATAAATGTATATATACTTTTTTATAATTGAGATAAATTTTATTTTTCAGCTGCTTTTTAAAATTTCTTCATTAAATCAAGCTCTGATTCTCGAGATCAATTGCCATATCGTTTTAAAAGCCATAAAATACAGCATGAGAAAGCGTCCAATATTTATATGCTCTAAATGGTGATTTACCAAAGTATAGCTCAGCAAGCATTTGTTTCTCATGTATGATTGTCACGTTATACTGAAGCTTAACACTGAATAAATAAAGATAAAAACCTACTATAAATATACACTGAGGAGTCAGTTACCGTTAAAAAATTAAAAGCAAAATTTGAATTTAAGTGTATTGAAAATAATCCACTTTCAAAACACCGATAAATTTAATTTATTGTATCATATATTGAAAAAGAGAAAGAAAGATGAAAATAAAATGGGAGTCGAATACATCATAAAATATTCAACATCTGGATCCCTTAAATACACATATACACAAGTAAGTATATGTAAAGAAAAGAGTGATTATCTTTTATTTCTTCACACATAAAGCTTTCTTTATAAAAATATTTATACATTTGCCAGACAAACGGCATTGTAACCAAATAAAGAATCATTCACCACTTTACCAAATACTTCATACATGTATAAATTCCATTGAGGATTCTCTAAATAGAAATAAGAATAAATATATCTCACATTCCTATTTATTTTCATTTGGATATAAAACTTCTTTCTGTCTAGTATGGAATATCATTTCAAAAAATAAAATATAACTTTTTCATTCAAACGCACCAGAAGCCGTAACAAAGTTTGCTTACATTTCCACATTTTATTGAAAACTCTCTGGTAAATAAAACTCTTTGTACAGCAAATAAAGTTCAAAAATAGGAGTTTTAACTCTGCGTTGGTATTTGTATTCTGTGAAAAATTGAGAACCATTATAGTATAAAGTACAGTAACGCGATTTTTATTTGTTCAATGCACAAACTATGATGCTTCTTTTTAACGCAATGAAATATCTATTCTCATATGTTTAAGAAATATTTAATGAACTGAAAACATGGTTAAGCACTCATAATGAGACAATGTTCTAAAATAAACTGATAACATAGCAGAACTCCGTAAAGCTGAAAACGTTTTAGTTAATTTTATATAATATTGTATATAGTTACTTTTTATGTGTATTGATGATATTTTATGTCTTTTTATGTGTATATTGATATTTTATGTCTTTTTTTGTGTATATTGATTTTTTTTTGTCTTTTTATGTGTATTTCTTTTATCTTAATAAATACTCCCACGTATATCCTTTCAACCGACAGAGAATCCTAGAGATTCCAAGTTCGGGGATATTCTGTGGCGAAAGAAAGAAAGAATGAGTAACAGAATGGATATCTTAAGAATATGTGGGGCCTTGCATTACAATAATAGAAACTTATAAAGAATAAATAATTAAAAAAATGTGTTGCTTAGAAACAAGTATTTAACAATAAAATGATATAACGCAAGTAAATTCATGTCAATGAATATGTCCTATTACATTTATATCCCTAATGTAAAAAATTGTGTTAAATCTTTAATAACTCTACATTTTCTTCAAATAAATTGTAAAATGTGATGGCGTATAGTCATTTTTAACTATAATAACTAAAGTTATGCCTACCAACATCTGAATGATAACTACATTTTGGGGTATTTCTTCCCAAAATATAAAATTCTCAGTTCATCTATTGTAAATATATATTTGTATAATACGTTTAATATTATATAGTACAATAATTAACGTATATAATTTAATAACGTACATTAAATTAATATTAAATGGACATTCAAAGTATTGCCAGTTTAATAATTGCCTTTTTTGTTGAGGCATCTATCAGGGAGTTGGATCAAGTTGAACATCCAGATTTCATAGTACGTCGTAAGTCCTTATGGGGTTGGTACCGGACAAACTTCCGATCATTCAAGAATCTCTTCATGAGTCCAAACAGATGGAAATTTGAAGGTGAGAAGTTAAGGGCTGTGTGGCATGTGCTTCAAGCTTCCAAACCGAATCCTTGCAGTCCAACAAGTATTAACAAGTATTGAATAATAAAATAATGTAACACAAGTAAACTGTTATTCCAACACAAGCAAATGGCCAATATTCCATACAAATAAACTATTTTATTATTATCTAAGCATGCTTTAAACTCCCTAAAACTTCAATAAATTGAATTTTGTAAAAATATAAATGAATATTTATATTCGAACAGAACTGAACCTTTCTTTAAAATATCCAAATGCACATTCGTCTGTTCTATTTGAAAAGTATCAAATGCACATAAAAAAATTATTATGCCTTTTTGCAGTAATTAACATACAATCCATTATATGTTTCTATTTTCCAATAAACAAATACAAACTATAATTAAACAACTTATACTACAATTCGCTACCTTTCCACCAAAATAGACATATTCTTCCTTCTTTACTCTGTTGAGAAAATTCGTCTTGGCAAAGAACACATCTTTTTCCGTTGCAGCGCACGAGATGTCATATCAATGTCAGTTTCGATTCCCATACAACATCTAGATCTATTGGATAGAAAGGAAGTTCTACGTCAAGGTAAATAAATTTAGAAGAAATAAATCGTTTGCATTGCTCCCAAAAATGAGAATGATTCTGTGAAAACGATTTTTATACAGTTTTGAGAATATTCTTATGAATTTTCTGCGGCCAGAAAAGGAATTTATTTAGTCAGTTTTAGAATTGTAAGGTTATTAAAATATGCAAAATAATAATATAGCAACATTTCAGACTTTTATTAAAACAGGAAATCAAAATAAATTGAATTTAAAAATAAAAATATGGTAAAATCGTATTTGGAATTTTAAAATAATTATTAGATTTATCTTTGAAATGTTGTATTTCTTCTCAATTAAATTTTAAATATTATGAATTCATTTCGGGTTCTAAAACTATGAATTACGACCCTAAATAGGGGTAGTGTAGTTGTTGTTGTTTTCAATAATTCTAGCAACGTTTTTTTTTTTTTTTTGACCTTCAGATTTTATAAGAAAAATCACTTTTCCTGGAACTATTTAACAATTATCATAAAATTCATGATTTATTATTGATTATCATTTCTTACAAATTGAAATATTTTTAATGAAAAATGATTAAACATGTTTGTTATATTTCACAACAATGTTACCGTTATTTTACAGCAATAAGCTGATTACATTAATAAGCTGACGTTCATCAAATTCATGGTAATATTTAAAGAGAATACATTTCCCAATACATTTTTATGTAAACAATACATATTTGCAAATTTATTTTACATGTTTCCGAACACATTTTTATTCTTCCTGGGAAAGAATGAGCTTTTCAACATCTTGTAATAACAATATTTTAACATCTGTGTTGGGAAACGTAAGTGTTTTCATAACACTAAAATTATTGCATATATTGCTAATAATTTTCCGTTTATATTTATTAAAATTATGAAAAATAACCATATTAAATTTGAAAAAGTATATAACTATATAAATAACTATATTAAATTTGCATACTGTTCATTTCAGTTTCCTGAGACGACTACTTTTCGACGATTCTATCTCACTAAGGGGTGATAAGAGGAAGATTGTGCGCATTTCCAGAATTGACTTTATTGCTAAATGTAAATATCTACTTCTTTCATCTTTCCCCTTAACCCCATTTTGTCGAATTAACCCCATCCTAATGCATGCGCAAAAGCGCGGCTGGTTTTAGATTCCTTTGCAAACAATAACTATATTATAGTTTGTAAAATTAGATACACGAATTTGTTTCACAAAAACAAAATCCGAATAATTTATTCAAAACATTTTTCTTAATCTTCTATGATATACAGTTCATTTTATTTTGAATTTCTTTATTGATTAGATAGACAAACGAATAACTATTTAATACAAGAGATAAGAACGATGTATTTCTATAAATATTTAATAACAATTTTTTCAGTCATCTATCTCAATTATATTCAGCATTTATAATTTTCTTGACAATTTTATGCGAAGTCTAGGGAAACAACCACATTTACAAGACACACTACTGAATTTTCATAATACTGGAACCATTGAAATTATATTATAAAATTATGTTACACTGAAAATGAAGACACTCATTCGTCATTTAATAAATTGTGAGAATTCTATTTTTTATTCAAAACAGCTAACCATCTGCATTCGTATCTAATGTGAATTAAAAGGGGCCAGTAGTCTGGTCGGAATGCTTCCATTGTTTACAAAGTCATAAATTTTTAATTTAATTTATGGCTGCAGATGCTTGTTCTCGTAACTAAATACTGTGACATTAGTATAAAAGGATTCTGTGTATTTTAGTTAAGCTTTTAATTCATTGCATAAGAATATGCATTAAATAAGAATAATAAATAATTTTCAAAAAATATTTTTTTGTAGTAATGCTTTATTTTTCACTTCGAAATTAAGAGGAACTGTGGAAGAAGAATTGGACGTTTTGAATTATTAAACGCCTGTTATTTATATAAAATGAGAAAAAATGAAGATTTATCTGCTGAAATTAAAGTGACTGCGCATCAGATTAAATGATTTAATAACTTTAAAAATATTGCTCCTGTTTTTAAATAGACAGTTTATCATGAATTTCTAATTTTTCCTTCTTAATATGGCAAAGAGATTCCCAAATGTTGTTGGAAATCAGTATTGTAGAAAATCATCAACCATATTATGCTTGATGTGCATGCTTGCTTATGTGACTTTGTACGGCATGAAGTTTTTTTTTTTCAAAAACGCTCTAAAACAGTTATATTTTTGAATTTCAGCTTAAAACAGATTGAAAAAAAACTTGTATAAATAAAAATATTCCAGTTAAATGACTAGAGATGCTTTTAAATGGGAAAAATTGGCTGTCTTTAGTAGTAAAGAGATATAAAGCAAAAAGCTTTTAAGTTTTATCTAATTTGTTTAAAATTTTAGAGATAACGTAAGAAATATATTACTTAATACCTGAACTAAAAAAATAAGTTATATTTCTACCCGTTCTTTAAATATTGAGATTCAACTGAAAAATAGCACAAGTTTCAAATATTAGAAGATATGGACTCGGTATGGAGTCCATATCTTCTATGGAAAAACGCTATGGAAGCCGGTTCTTTTGTTAAATTTTTCAAACCACCCATGGCTTGCCTGAAGTTTTTCTTCATCCATTGATGATCCCGGTATCTCCTTAATAAGGTGGAGAAAATTAGTTTTGTCTTCTTACAAATTTTGTTTTCTTTAATAGAGTCATCTCGCATTTCTTTCACGATGATCCATATAAGAAGTCATCTTCCAACAACGTCGAGAGTACGTGGCTGTTGCAAAGAAATTCTGGTAACGCTCTATTAAGAATCAATATTCTTAATTTTATTCTTGATTTTAGGATTGTGTATATCGTATTGATATAGCCCACTTATATGCGCGTATTAAGCTAGCCACTCTTACAATCCGTCCTTTCTTCTTAATAATTTGACTTTTGATTTAAAAGATTTTTTTTTTCTTTTACTTTCAGCTAATTGTGAAATTGTCTTTGGGGACAAATATATAAACATGCTTAAATTCCACCCTAAAACTTACACTATATTGAGTTTGGATATAAATATCATAATAATAAGATGCTTATCATGGAAACTTATATCAAGGAGCCTTTTATCATGGAACGAAAGTAAAATGCCATTTGAACGAGCGTTGTTGACACCAACGAATTCACACTGGCAACCTACCAGATTGTTTCTTTGGATATTTTTTGTCTGTTTAAATAGTGTTGTAATTTCCAGTGTTAAATCGCTTGAGCTCATATATTATTGAAATAATTTTTCTCAGTGTGAAATCATGCCACTCATTAAAGCGAATTCTTTTTTGTTTCGAGAATTCAATGTACTATACCTTTCCTATTTCCGGTTCTAATCTGAAAAAGAAAATCAAAATATCAACAAATAAGCTCCAAATACAATACATAGAGAAAATCTTGTGTGTGACGCCTGATGCCTTTTTGTCAGCATTCGTCAAAAGAACCATTTTTCACTATGATTTACCGAAGCGTTAGCTATGAGAGGTGCTCATTAAATAATATTTTATTGTTCACTTTTTAAAATTTATAAGAAAAATGTTTATCTTCAACAATGCAGTTCCTGGGATATTTCAATATATCCAAAATTGTAATTACATTTTTAAGTTCTTTTGCAAAAATAGTGATACAAATTTCGCTAAAAGAGGTACATCTTAAAATAAAATGCTAAAATTATCACAATAATATATATACATAATTTATGTTAAGTGTTAACAGCTAAGAATGAATATCTGCATATTTTCACTTGATGGCACCACAAATAATTAAAGGCCGGGTTAGCCTGGTTGGTAGGACGTTGGATCCGCGTCCCTTGGGTTGCGAGCTCGAAAACCGCCGGCCGAAGATCCCCGCGTACGTGGTGGCTCATGCGCGCATAAATTTGATGTGGTCACATAGTCATCCATGTCAAGAGCAATACCACTGGGGGTACTGGATCGAGAGTGATCGTTCTCTGATTCAGCTCTAAATTACGATCTGTGGTTTAGTGAAAGAAATGCATGAATGAAGCCCGCCCTGTAAAAAGGGTTGTGACGTGTGTGTAGCTAAGTCGTACGCTTGCCCCTAGATGGCGCTACTATAAAAACAAGAGACGCACCCATGGCTTAATCTACATATGACTTCTGAAAGTCAGTGGGCTGGTCTAGGACAAGTGTCATTTAAAACAACAACAAATAATAATTAAGACATTAAAAGTTTTGTTATTAAATAATAAAATTGTAAAATTTATATTTCTTTATAAAGATTTAATAATTAAATAAATAAAAAAAAACATGAAACTCTTTTAGTATACAAATTGAAAAAAAAATCTATAATAGAAAATAAATGATTATGCGTAACTATAACAGACAATAATCGAAAATTGAACACTTCAAATGCGCTATCAAGTATGTATGCAATAATCTATGTTACATTCATATATTTATATGAAAATCTAATCTAAAATTGCTTAAAAAGTTTTAAAAATTCAATTTGTTGGGAAGTGAGAGTATGTATATAACTCTTTGGCTAAATAATTTTTTTTCGTTAACGTTTTCTTTTTAGTTTTTATATAGGCATTATTTCATAGGAAAGAAATCTACAAAAAATGCAAACATTTTTTTCGTATAGGTGAATTTCCCAGAAATATAAGTAAAAAATTATTTTCTTGTTCCCCATTAATTTCAATTCATATTACTCCTCGCATTCACTGATCCGAATTTTGTTACTCCGAAAATGAAAACATACATTCACTATTAAATTCTGAGAGAAAATCTACACATTATTCTTAATCGTCATCTGACGCTCCACGTTCCTAGATAATGTGAATTAAAGTGTATCAGTAGTTAACTTTTCTACTTGGAATGCACGCTTTGTTTACCACGTTCCTGGAGCATGGAATTTGTTAGACTGATGGCATCAAATAACTATACTCGTAATTGTGTTTTCATAATCCCTGAATTGTGCTGCATTTCAGTGCATAACTGAAGAAAAGATTTGCTTCTATCATTCCAGAACCATCCAAACGATAATTAAAAGTAACTAAATTCTAACGTGTATTTTATGGACCTCAAAATTAATGAAGATTGAATTACGAGAAAATAACTGAACATTTATAATCACGGATTTGTGCCATGTAAGGGAGAAAATAAATAAAGATATTTTTGGTGAAATGAAAATCATGACAAATCAATTTGAAACAATTTTAAGCTTTAGTGGATTACGATGATGGCAAATTTAGAATAAAAAAATATGCAGCATTTGAAAGGAAAATGAATAAAGGAAGTGTGGTGTGAAATAAAATTAATTATATTTATATTTGAAATCATTTTATTTTTGAAATTCTTAGCAATATTTTATGACTAGTATTCTTGAAAATAACTAAATTCTTAGCATTTTTTTTTTCAGAATTTGTGATTATAATGGTATCTTTTATTTTTCTATTTAGAAAAGTAAAAATCATATAATAACGTCTAGATAGTTAGAGAAATAAAAATCGTTGAGAAAATAAATTTAAGCTCTTTAAGTATTTACAATAGTTTATATAATATTTTTGGCAATTGTTTTAGTGTAACATAGAATTTATTTATTAAGGATTCAATTTATGCTTTGAAAACGGCGACATGATCGAATCCCAGTGATTTATTTGTGAAGTAATGAATTGTTTTTACTATGTATTCTTGATTTTTTCAGGCTAGTGTTGCTTTACAACGGGACGTTAATATAACTAAACTAAACTTGATTTTTTCAGGAGATAATGTCAAAGAAAAAATCTTACAAATACTATTTGAAAGTTTATATTTTAAGCGAAGACAAAAACATTTCACAGCGTATGACTGATGATGATGACGAGATCCACGGAAACGGGGGGGGGGGCTGCAGTAGTTCTTGGGTTTAAGGACTCCTGAGTGCCAGAGGGCAGAGGGCTGACTTCTAGCTTGTATGAAGATGACACTCACACACTCGCTTGATAAGCCCCTTCTTGCAAGGGTTTTTTTTTAACAAACAGAACACTGGGTGAAGAACAACCATGCCCGAACGAAGACTCGAACTCTGGACTCCCAGATCAAGGGGAAGACACGCTATCCCTAAGCCAGGACGCCAGCCAACGTATGATTATAAACACAATATTACTATTACAACTGAACTTTCCTCTATTCAACTTGTATACTTTCATAATCTTTATTTTCCATTTAATGAGAACTGGATTACGTATAAAATATATATTTAATGTGAACTTCTTAGCTTTCATGAACAAAAGATTTGCATCATTTATATATGAAAGGAATAAAAATTAAGTGAAATTTTGATAACTTTAAACAATATCTCACGAATAGAATATTTCACAAAAATAAATTTTCATTAAGTTACAACTACATTCTTACTAAAACCAATTTAATTTCCATACAGTATTTTCTTTATATTTAACTTTTTTAAATTAAATTTCATGCATAATTTATAATAATGTTTTATTGCAATGATAATATTAAGTTTTCGTGTGTTAGTCCATTAAACGATTCATTTACATAGAAATGATTAATTTAAAAAAATATATATAAAAATCTGCTTTCGTTGTACATCAAGTTTCAAGCAAGAATTTTTTTATCACTTTTTCCGAGTAGTCTATATTTTTTTTTATTTCTCGCTGGAATTTATAATAGGCTGATTCCATAAAATTAATTCTTAGCAGACTTGACAAAATAATATCATAAAATATTAAATTAATACCAAATAGATTAATAATTTAGCAACCAGGAAATTCAATATTCCGATCAGGTAAATTATATTAGTATAATCTAAATATGCTTAAAATTTCCTAAATCTGAATTTTTGATTGCATTTTGCAAATATATAAATGAAGAATTTTATTCGAAAAGAACAAAATATTTTCTCTATAATATCTAACTGCGCTTTTGTATCTTCTTTTCAGAAAGTGGAAAATTCAAATAAAGAATTTCACATGTGTTTACCGAATACAATCCAGCATATATTTACATTTTTCAATAAACAAATCGAAACGAAAATAAAAACAAGACTTACATTCTCGTTTGCTACCTTTACTTTAAAAGAAAAAATGTATTCCTATTTTTTCCTGAGTTCTCTTGGTAAATAACACATATTTTTCCGTTCAAGCTCACGAGACGTCATATCAACGTCATTCGACAATTCCATACGATGTTTAGAACTATCGGAAAGAAAGAAAGCTCAACATATGATAAACAAATTTAGAAGAAATAAATCGTTTGCATTACTTTTTATTGAGTTTTGGGGATATTTTTATGGAATTTGTGCGACCAGAAAAGGCAATGCATGTGATGAGTTATAAAATTTTAGTTATGATAAAGAGAATAGAATAATGGGGCAACATTTTACACTTTTATTAGGACAGGATTTCAAATCTAATTAATGATATAACATAAATGTGGGGAAGTCGTAGTTGGAATTTCAAAAGGAATCATTGGATTTATCTTTTGAAATGGTCTTATATTTTAAATTTAAAATGTCATTACATTGTTTCGGTTTTTAAAACTCTCAGTTGAGACCCTAAGTAGGGCAGTGTGATTGTGTTTTTCTTTTAAATTGAAAAATTACTTTTTTATAAACTTCAGAATTTGTAAGCAAAATCCTTTTTGCTTGAACTATTTTACAATTGTCTTACAATTCAAGATTTATCAATCAGAAAAAAATATATATAAAAGATTATCAATATCTTTTATATTTTGCAAAAATATTTAATTGCTATTTTAATATGATTAGAGTAATAAGCTGGATTTCAGCTAATTCATGGTTATAGTTTAAGAAAAAAATTCAGACACACATATATTTCCCAATGCATTTTATTCTTGTTGGGAAAGAAGAAAAAAACTTTTTAAACATTTTAGAATATTAACTTTTTAGCATTTAAATTCGAAAATATATATGTTGAACAATTGTGTAAATATTGGATATATCTCTTATAACATTTCGTTTATATTTATTATTCATGAGAAACTCTAATGAAAGTTATAAAAGTCGATACACAAAACCTGTTTCTCAAAAATCAAAATTCAAATAATTTCATTCAAAACACTTTTTTCTTAATCTTCAATGGTATAATACTCCCACTATAGAAAACTTTGTATATTTTTATTCATTAGCTAAACAAACGAATAACTAGTTTATAAAAAAATAAGAACTCAATGTATTCATATCCATATTTAATAACAATTTCATCCATTCATGTATTTTTATTAACATTAAACATTTATAATATCCTTAAGAAACCATACCAAGCGAAGTCAACTCCCACTTTTGCAACAAACAACACTGAATCCTCATTATTATGCAGCCTTTGGAATTATACTCCAATTGCTCATTTAATGAATTATGTTACACTCAAAATTAAAACATTCATTCCTCATTTAATAAATAGTGAGAAGAATTCTACGCCTTACTCCTAGCCAACAATAAACTATATGCATTCCTAACTAATGCGGATTAGAGTGCGTCAGTGGTAATGTCTTCCATTCGGAATGCCAACATTTTTAACTAAATCATAAATTTTTAGTTCAATTTATGGCTGCAGATAGTTGCATTCGCAAGTAAGTTTTCGTAATCTTTGAATTTTGAATATTATGGCATTCGATATAAAAGGAATCTGTATCTGTGTTTTGTTTAACCTGATATTATGCAATAAATATTTTCAAAAGTTACTATGTGTAGAAATGCTTTATTTTTTACTTCGATATTAATATGGAAGGGAAAAGAACTAAACGTATCAAATAAACAAACGTATTTAATGTCTTAAATACGAAAAATGTAAAAACAGAGGAATGAAAGGAAAATGATTGAGTATCAGAATAAAAGATTTAGAAGCTTTGAAAAACGAGTTCGAATTTTTAAATATACAGTTTATCATTAATTTGATTAATACAGTACGAAGATCCTGAAATTAAGGTAGAAATCAGCATAACAAAAAATCATGAGCCGTGAAACATTTCTTTCAAATAAAATAAAATCGAATGTTTAAATATTTGGAACTTTTAAGGTTGAATATGCTCAAACATTGCGATTTGTCCTCAAACGTCCTTTCCCCTTCACAAATTTGATTACGTAGTAGTTAAATTATCATATATACAGTTTGGACTTTTTAGATACTAATCATCCCTAGAATAAATTAATCATTAAATTAATAACTAATTTATTTAAATAAATTTGTTGCTTTACCTGATAGCAGACGCACTGTGTGAGATGCAACTTCTGTTCTTGCGCAGAGCATTGCTTAAAAATAATTATCTTCACATATAAGACATTTTTACAAAATGAGCTTTCACTACTTATGTTTTGTATGAATATCTTATGTTTGTTCACTACTTTTGTTTTCTCAGCAACGTTGTGCTCTCAATGCACCCTTTTATAATTTGTGAATAAAATGTGTGCGTTTCCCAATGTGTGAATGAGTGCAATAAAATGTGTGCGTTTCCCAATGTGTGAATGAGTGCAATAAAATGTGTGTATTTCGCAATGTGTGAATGAGTGCAATAAAATGTGTGCGTTTTCCAATGTGTGAATGAGTGCAATAAAATATTTGTGTTTCCCAATGTGTGAATGAGTGCAATAAAATGTGTGTTTCCCAATGTGTTATTGAGTGCAATAAAATATTTGTGTTTCCCAATGTGTGAATGAGTGCAATAATGCGTTTCCCTAATGATGTTATTTTTCCAGTGCCTACATGCTCCGAAATTTTCTTGCATACTCACAAATATAAGTATTACCCTCTTTCTTCCGTTTGTGGACCTTGTGGAACTTGAAAACGGTCCTGAACTCACTACGATCTTATTTCTATTTCCAAAATCCTGCACATGAGCGCTTTGTGCTTCTTAGTGTCTTGGTATAAAACACGAAATGCAATTTTGAAGCCTTTTTACGAGTAATTGAAATTAAAATTTGACTTAAAATGTATTAAATAGCTCACAAACCAAATTTCATTTATTTGATTCATTGCTTTATTTATTTATCGCGTTCACTAACGTATGAGTATACGAAACTACAGGCGGTCAGTCTGTTCAAAGTTGCTATTTAGTTCCAAATTTATTACGAACATACCCTATAGGTTCTACAAATATCTAACTCTTTGAGATTTGTGGTTTTCATTTTCACTTGCACTGAAGCAGCCAAATAGAAAGTAATTCCTTTAAATAACTTTCGTTCAAAATTTGGCAGAAATCCTCAATTTTGATGTAAGTGCTACACACTGAAGTGTATTCTTTGAATTCAGAGCATTTATAGTTGCCGTGCTCTAGGATAAACAGATACAAAATGTGTTGTTGTTCTGAAGCGTACAGGTTCTTCAACATCTCGAGATAAAAATTTTGACGATTATATTATCACTCTCTTTATATACGTTATATACGAAAATAAAAAAAATAAATCTACAGCATGGTTTTTTTTCTTTTTATAAAAATAAAATCTCACGTTATTTGCATTAAAGAATAATTGTTTATTTCAATATTATTAATAGCGTTGTTTATTTAAAAAATATTAACACACAAAAAAAGAAAATTAAATTTTAGACACAAAAATCTTCTTAAAATACGAAAAGTAAAAAGTAAATCTGCAGCATAGTTTTTTTTCTTTTGATAAAAATAAAATCTCACATTATTTATATTAAAGAATAATTGTTCATTCCAATATTGTTAACAGTTTTGTTTATTTAAAAAAGTACTAAGACAAAGAAGAGAAAATTAAATTTTAGACACAAACATCTTCTTAAAATACGAAAATTTTAAAAATAAATCTGCAGCATAGTTTTTTTTTCTTTTGATAAAAATAAAATCTCACATTATTTGCATTAAAGAGTAATTGTTCATTTCAATATTATTAACATTTTGATTTATTTAAAAAATATTAACACAGAAAATGAAAATTAAATTTTAGACACAAACATCTTCTTAAAATACGAAAATTAAAAAATAAATCTGCAGCATAGTTTTTTTCTCTTTTGATAAAAATAAAATCTCACATTATTTGCATTAAAGAATAATTGTTCATTTCAATATTAATAACAGTTTTGTTTATTTAAAAAAATATTAACACAAAAAAAAGAAAATTAAGTTTTAGACACAAGCATCTTCTTAAAATAGCAATTATTTTTCATGTCAAAAATAAAGATGTGAACAAAAAAAAAGGGAAAAGACGGGTTTTTTTCCTTGGCATATTTTTTTCGCAAATATTAAAATTTTTCTATTGTTTTTATAATTTCTGGCTGCTGTTAATAAAGACATTCATTTTTGGCGGTATTTGTTAAATTTTCAGTGACAGGTGAAAGTATTTTCCTCCTCTAAAGCGACTACATTGATATCAAGTTTAGTTTTAAAGAAGTTAAATTAAAGAAAATTGGACTATAACTCAAAATATTATCAAGGATAGGTTTTTAGTCCCTTACATGAAGTGTAGAGCAGCCATTCCTGTGAAATTCAAGTAACATACTTAAAACTATTATTTTTCCAAAAGATATATAATCTTTAAAATTTTAGCTATGCAAAAACTATAACAAAGCTTTCAAATTATTTCTAAATAAGCTTTCAAATTATTCAAGTTAGTTATATCAATTCATTTATTCCTTGATTATAACAAAATGGTTTTGTCTAATAGACCTATGGAACCTAATCATTATCGAAGCATTTTTGCTTAACATTTTTTCTACAGTCAATAACTTGAGATTTTATATAAATTTATTAGCCAGTAAATAAAGCGTGCAGGGCTCAGTGTTAAAAATAAATACATACAAATTCTATTTATTTGAATGAGATTTCTCATTCTCAATACCACACAATGAGGAAGAACTGAACATAAACCTAACCGTAGAAATATTTGATTGCAATTTCTACTGCAAACTACGCAAAATTGTAGAGTATACATGACAAGCGTCAACAAAGATTCTGAAATATTTACTGAAGAAATTTTTCCGCGTCTGGTTAGTGGGTATTCTGCCAGCTGTACAATTAATTCATTACTTGACAATTGTCTCTCATCCACCCATACCATATTTTTAAGTAACGCTGATTAATTCTAAATGATACATAAAATCATTGCAACACGTTTAACTTTAATTTCTCAAGGTATGTCTACTTATAGTGTACCAATGAATACTGAATCACTAAATATTTTTTGAATTCGTCTTTTTGAGAAGTATCGTGCTCTTTCATGGTGTCACAATTTAGAAAATTGGGACTAAATAAATATGTCGTTTTTAATTCTATTTTTATCATTAATTTATAAAAAAGTTTCTTTTCATAAACCGAGGATGCTGTTAATATTTGAAGTTTACATATTTATCGTGTCTCATACAGGTTTCGAGACATTATTTTGATAATACCGAGGAAGAAAAGATCTGTAGTAAAGGGAAAAGAGAGAAGACATAAAGTACTGGACATGTGTAAATAACTCGCAATGGGAAATAAAATATATTAACTTCTATCAAAGCGTTTAACATAGCATTAGTTTTCGAGTATAATATTCCTTTATTAAGGCAAATTATATATTGTTACAAATTTGTAATATTCGTTGCAGTAAGTTCCTTGCCGTAAGGAAAATAGTTTTACAGATAGATTTGATAAATGCTTAGTCACTGATTCCGGTCATGCTGACAAATTTGTTGACCATTTGGTGATAAAAACGAAAGTCCAAAAACAACTGGAATTTTGACGATATATCAGTAAGGAAAGAGACACGATTTCTTTTAAGAATGTCCTTTTTTTATCACAGAAATTAGAAAGGCAGGAGAAAAAGCTGAAATCTTACGATAGTGATTCATTGAAAGTAGCAGACGAGTCAAGAGTTGTGAGTAGTGGAACAACTCACAACTCTTGACTCGTCTGCAACAACAACTCACAACTCTCCTGTTTACGAGTCTGTTTGAATGATTTGAGCTATTTTGGTTGTTTATAGCTGCTGTTTACTGCAAGTGATAATCTTGTGTACCCTTCGATTGAGTTTTATTACCTATGCATTGTTGCTTTCACGTAGAATAAATTAACTGTTATTGAATATTTAACTATTATCTAATATACTAGACTTTTTTCACCGTACACACCACACTCGTGTACGGATATTCAATAAAAAATATTGATTTAAAACAGCAAAAACTTACTTTTTAACTGTCACCAAACAGTATAATAACCAATCATCTAGTTCTCATAAAATTACAAATGAGGACTAATTTAAAGAGACAGATATAACACATTTTAATGAGAACACATGTGCTACCATGCTCAAAATGAGTGATCTTAATTTAAATAAGGAATTGAACAAAACAGATGGCAGTTATTGCAATAAGTCTGAAAGACTAATTTAGACCTCGCATCAAGTTATACCCAACTTAGAAATAGAAAACTATGTTCATTATTTCATTTATTGTAATATATGAACGCAGTTTGAAAATCCTAGGTAATATTGTTATTAATTATCAGGACTCAAGCGCTATAATAAATTCTCGATAATATAATTATTATAGTAACTTCATTGTTTTTCATAATAAAGAGACTTGCAAACAAAAAATGTTTTAGCATTATTAGACTGCTAAATCATGTTATTTGAAGGAAATAAACATGTAAGTATCACATTATGTCGGAAAGATGAAATATATTAATATAATTAAGCATCGATAACTCCAGCATAAGTCTTACAATTCCAGTAGATATTTTCCTTTGTGAATTGATAAATGCGTTTAATTTGAAACACTTCAAAAATAAATGTTTAAAACATGGTTAATAGAGATATACTGCAAAATTTTAATCTTAATTCTAATCAATTCCGAAGTAATGAATTGAAAACTATATACTTTGGGAAATAGAAAAGTGATAATATCTGTAAATTAATTTGGCAAAATTATTATTAAATTTATGTGTTTTATTAATCAATGGAAAATAGAACATATTTCGAATAAAGTTTAATGATATAATTATAAAAATGAGAAATATTAATTTAGTTACCATATTTTAGGTATCAAACCTCTTAAAATATGTGAATAGAATTCAATAACGTAAATTTAGAAGGAGTAAATCTTTTTGTATGATTCAATCATTATAATGACTTAAAAGTCTGGGATAATAGATGGAAGTGATATGATTAAAGAAGGCCTTAATTAATAGCATAGAAGTAGAATTCACAGTTAATAAATACATATTAATGAGATGAATTTCTTATATAATATGATCGCCCATTTCAGACTTCTAAAATATCGAAGAAGAATATTGGAATTAAAATGATTATCTAATTTCAATGCAGAGTATACCGATTTTTATCATTACAATCATGAATTTTTATTATTATTGTAGTTTTCATTATTATTGTATCAACTATAAAATGAATAGCTTTATGTTCTCTGTATGTCTCGAAGTTTGAGATTTCTTAGTATTCGCTTCATACTCTACATTTTGTTATCTGGAGAAAGCTAAATATTTGTATAAAACAAAGGAATTTTACTAACATTAAATTAAACAAATTAAAGTTATTTACTTTTTGAGCAGAAATTTATTAAATCATTCAACATAATGTTTTCGCGCCATTTTTTTTTCGTTCCGGACTATATGTCCACTTCTAGTTGTTTATAAAATGGCTATTGAATCATGGTTAGTGCATGATAATCTTGCATTATCCCTGCTTGGTCCCCATTATTGTTTATCCCTGCATGATAATCTTGTTATTATCCTGAATTTTCATTTCATATCTGTTTTCGTTTAAAGAGCAATTATATGCATAAGATACTTCAGGTAATTCTTTGAATGCCACACATCAAGACGCTGAAATAATTTGTCTTCAAATAATACCTTTGTATTATATGCTACTTAAAAACGCAATCGTTATCTAAACATAAAATATTTATGAAATAAACGACTAATTGATGACCAATTTCTTCTTAATAAAAATATTTTTTTATATAAATTTTCCCATGAGTTTAATGCATTAATTTTGCTTTAAGATTTAATTTTAATTTTTGTATTCAGATTTAAAAGCATGCCCTTTTTATACAGTATTGTTTAAATATTCAATATGGTTAATGAAATACAATTATAAATATCTAAATGAGCATTTTTTCGGCACTGCAGAATATTTTCTGCCAATTCACCTAAAATCAATTTTGTCTGCATTAGAAGGTATTCATCAAAACCAAATAGAAATTAATTTCTGTATTTTTTCTGAGTACAATTCCTCATTGTATATATGTAATTATATCATTCGAAAGTTATCAAATAAAAATAAAAATGAAACAAGATTTAAATTTTAATCCTGATTTTGTATTTAACCGGAAATATTATTTATTCTTTTGTTTGCTGAGGAATACCAAGTCGGCAAATAACCCACCGTTGAATAGCAGAAAATGTCGTGTGAACGTCAGTTTACATTTCCACTGTATGTCGAGAGCTTTAAGAGAGAAAAGAGAGCTTAACGCCTGGTTAAATAAATTTCACGCAAAGATATCTTTCTTTTGCATTCGAAGCAATTCTTTGGAGGAAATAAGAACCATTTCTTAGACATCTGATATCAAAACAATTTCGATTCGCAAAAGCAGCAATTCTGATGGATTTTATTTAGCCATCGATGGAGTACGAATTTTTTTCAAAATAAAATATAAAGGTATTGGACATAAAATGAAACAGTTTGCAAACATATTATATAAATAGAATTCAAATGCAGATGCTCTTGCAAAAGTTCGTAAAAGATATGGTTAGAATTTACCCAAATAATTGAATGTATATTTTTATTTATATGTTGAATCTTATTTTGATTTATACCGAGTTGAATCTTATTTCTATTTATACCGAGTTGAATCCTATTTTGATTTTGGTTTATATCATTTATTTTCTTGAATCAATTGCTCTAAATTTTTGATTTAAGATCTGAATTTTGGCCTTATTTTGTAACAGAAACACAATTAGTTTTATTACTGCTTTTTATATGTATAAGCAAAGAGCTATTTCACTATTTTGAATCAAGTTTATCAAATTAAAAATTCCCTTAGTAGACTATTAGCACTTGATATATTTATTTTAATAAAACATCTGAGTTTGTTTATCTAATATTTCTCATATTTTATTTTCCGGAAAAAAGATGAAGAATAATTTCATTAAAAAAATTTTTTCTCGAAAAGAAGAACAAAAAAAAAAAAAGCGTTACAAAATTTTTTTGAAAGAATTTCTTTAGAATTGTATCTAGTTTTACATAATTATGACCTTTTTCCAAGAATATACAATTAAATGTCACTAAATATACCAATGCGGAGTTGTTGAGGATTTGGTATTAAATGGCTAATAAAATCTTCATCAGCCTGTACATCTAGTTTGAGCTTTAATAACATGTAAAGATCACCACAAAGTAAAAATCTATGAGTTTAAATATGTTGCTTTTATACAAAACCATAAGGAATTTCCATTTTCTTTCAAGGTCACAACAAACATACACTTTTGTGTGTGCGCAATACCGAGATAAGAAGTTCAATGGTATAAAAACTTCTCTTATTTGCTCAATAGAAACTGCAATCTTCTTACTGATGATATTTCTTAATCACCAAATTCTTGAATGTTGAAGAAAAGGAAAAATTACGAAAATCATCAAATTACTACCATTTAAATAAGCGGAAATCTTATACAATTTGGGGAGGAAGGTTCTCTTCAATTTTACTTGCAATTACTTTGTGATGTAAATTTTTGAACTTTATCTCAAATAAAATAAGATTCCTTCTTTTCTCATCTATTTGCTAAAATTTTAGATGACATTTTTTGCTCATACTGAAAGCTTTAATGTATTAATACGTTTTTCCTTTAGAATATATTTTAAATATTTCAGAACATTTTGTGATTCCCATTTTCTTATTTCATGTTCTTAAGACTATGGCATATACATTTAGGCTAAATTACAAGATTATAAGTATTAATAGAATTCTACTAAGCTATTAATAAAATTATAAGATACATTCTAGAAAAAATATAGTAAAAAAGCCAAAAGAAGAAAGTTTTATGATCATATCATATTTACACCCTCGCTGTGAAAAAAATACTATAGTTTAGAAAATTCGAAACATTTATGTATCATTCAGAATCATTTGATAAATAAAAAATTTGAACAATATTGAGTTAAGAAGAGAAAAAAGAAATTTTGCGTGAAAAACTATATACGAAGTTTACACGTTTAATTCTTTATTTTAAATTTTGGTTCACTGTTTAAAATTCTACATGACATCCTGTGCCCTATGTAAACTGAATCATGTTGAATTAAATGCATCTCAAAGAAATACTATGAATTATTATGTAAGTATCTTGAGTTTGGAATGAAAAATATTGAAGAGTTGATTTTACTTAACAATTAATTATAGAATGGAATAATGATTTTCGTTTAAAGAAAAGGCAGCATATGATAATTTGATTCCTGTTTTCGTTTTTATTTCTATTTCGGACACTTCAAGTGAATTCCATGCATAAAGAATGGATATCTCAATGAAATAAATAAATAATTCTTTATTATTTTTATATTTTTTACATGAAGAAAATATTGCTTTTAGAAAATTTTAAAATGAATTTAAACTACATTATCGAATTTTTTTATGGATAATGATCGATTTTTGTTAAATTTGCAAAATGCATATGATTAGGTTCTCTATTTTAACATACAAACATGATGAATATTTTAGAGCAATGAAAACAATTTAATATTTGACTATGAAAATGCCTTGCATCGAAAATTCATAATTTCCGCCATTACATAGAACTCAGCTTAACCAAAATACAAGTCAAAATTTTCTCCTAGAAATCTTTAGTGACTCTAGCTCAGCATCTTTTGACTGGCTGTTGTGATTAAAATTATATAGCACATTGTATCATTGCCTGATTCAAAAAAGTGAAATTTCCAATACTGCATAATATATAAACCTGATGATTCTTTATCATGCATAGTTAAAAAAAAACATCAATTCTTGTAGATAAATGCTAATTTACATTATATATAATTTAACCTTCCTTGATTAAAAGATTCTGATATCAGACATGAAAATTTTGTAAGGAAACTACAAATGTGGAAGAATGGATTATGTCTTAAAGAAACAAGATGTTTTTGAATTCTAAATCCTATATTCTAACATATTTCATTAAGAATTATGAAAAAGTAATCCTAAGCCTTTAATAAACATATTGGGGAAATAATTCAATATTGTTAAAGACATAAAGTCTATATTTAGTACTTAAATATGATTCTATAAATTTGATTCTAGTTTTAAGACTGAATTGAGATTTATTGATTGAGTTTTTAAGAGCATTTATAATTTTAATGAAATGAGTAGGCGTGAAATTTCATCTGTGTGTTATTCATCAAGCGTAAACACAGTCATTTTATTCAAACAATGAAAAGGGAATTTTTATGCAGAGTTGGATTGTAAAGCAGATGCGTGAATTTCTTAATGTTGTATTATTTTTAACAATTCTTTTAATATGGTTCAAAGAATCTTAAAATAAATTTGTACTGATTTTTTTTTTCGAACCAACTTCTATGTCTTATTCTGGAAATAAGTTATAGAATTTGCAATTCAAGATATATTAACAATAGGATTGAAACCTTCTTTTTAACTATTCTCTGTTAACTATTCCTAAAACACCCACTGATGTTTAAAGTATTTGAATAATCAATACACTAATCAGTACTCGAAAGAAAAGATCTATAGAAATGAGATGAATTATACAATGTTTACAGGATTAGTATTTGAGTTTTTTTCAGATTTAATTATGCAACTTTCCGACGCCATCTCGTATTTGTTTAGACAGGTTGTTTCTATTAGTGAAATTGTACTTTAATCTGTGTTGTTACTTTTGTTGTTTGGTAATCTTAATTAAAAGAATCAAAGAAAATTTATTCTTGTATATAGATTAGATTTAGACTATAGAAGTCTACTTTAGGTGGAAACTGCAATAAATAAGTAAAATGAATTAATCGACGCTTCTTGGAACACTTATCAGACTCATCACTTTATGATCTAAGAAAATATTTAATTCGAAAGCAATTTGTTGTAAAAATGTTTGCGAATTTTATTAAGTTTCCTTTGTTTTGGATGGAGTGCATTCTTAGAACTCAAAAAAATTTAATATACCAAATTTGATATTTCTTGGTCTGCCATATTTTAAAATTTCATTCATAAAAAGAAATTATTTGAATAAATTAAATATAACCTCCAAATAAACTGTCACTTTTTGTTCAAACCAGCAAGAGCCCCCCCCCTTCCAAATCTTTCTTGCATGCTCTCTAACAAACTTGTCATGCCAGAGAACGCCTTACATGGAATTGGAATATAATAGATATTAAATACCAACTTCTGGCGTGAATTAAGCATTTTTACTGAATCTATTGTACGATACTTGGCGAGTTATTTGGCGATTAATCCCTGGCATGTGTTAATAGTATCCGAAAATCGAATTTGTATTTTAGACATGTTTATCTCAATCGAACGAAACAAAAACTTGGCACAAAATTATACTTGTAGTCGTAAAATCCCATGCCAAATTTGATATATTTTCATTGCGTTTTAGAATTATCGCGTTTATATGTTTTTGAAAATACAGACCGACAGACATACAACCCATAGATAAATATTGGCTGAAAATTTGATAGGTTATATTATAGATGTTAAATCTGTCTATCGAATTTTATTTATCTAGATCAATTCGTTTTGTAGTTATCGTGTTAACTTATATTCGAAAGCCGGACTGGCGAGCTTTCTTTGAACAGATTTATTCAAAATTTGATAGAAATCTGAAAATTTGATGTAAAGGCCGAGCATCAAATTTCAATTGCCTGACTCAAAGCATTTTGGTGTTATCTTTATCAGAGATAGACAGACGGACAGATCTTTGAACAGATTTACTCAAAATTTGATAGAAATCTGAAAATTTGGTGTAAAGTTGGAGTATCAAATTTCAATTGCCTGACTCAAAGCAGTTTGGAGTTATCTTTATCAGAGATAGACAGACGGACAGATCTTTGAACAGATTTACACAAAATTTTATAGAAATCTGCTAATTTGGTGTGAAGTTGAAGTATCAAATTTCAATCGCCTGACTAAAAACAGTTTGGAGTTATTTTTATCAGAGATAGACAGACGGACGGACAGTTTTCAAAAATGTGTTTTTCGAACTCAGAGTCTCGAAAGTCAACAAAAATCTCGAAGTTCGAATTTTTTCACAATTACTATACTTTTTCTATACTACACCTACGGTAAAGTAAAAAGTATAGTATTAAATATATGTCACTGCCAAACTGTAATCAAGATTAATTTTTAAAGATAAAAGATTAATGAATTAAAAATTTGAGATTAATTTCTTAAAACTCTTTTTTGAAAAATGGTATAAGTCTTAAATCTGATTTGCTTTCTTAATTTTCATAATTGATACTGAAAGAAATTAAACTTCAAAGCAAAAAATTATAGCTTTTATTCGAAATATCAATTGAAATGATATAGTTCTTAATTTCATTTCATCTTATACCTACATTATTCGGATATATATCTTCTGGCTTCGAATGTTCAAGCTTTCAATCATGGTGAAATTTCAATTCAGAGGATTGAAGTGATATTTTGTTTCAATTACGCCTTAGTTGATTGTAGAATATTTTAACAAACGCTCCAGAGACCTTCACGCATCAATGTGTGGTAATATTCACATTCCAGGGGTAACGATACAGACATTTTTGACTATAATTTATTCTAATGAAACTCACACTTCAGAAATTTATGGCTTGGAAAAGTAATGAGAAAATTTCAATTAATTTATTTAAATTGCTGACACCATTTAATTCACATTAGTTTATGAAGCACGCAGTCAGTAGTTACGAAAAATAAGGTTGACAATCCATTTGATTATTATTATAGTATGAAAGATAATTTTCGTTTTGAAAATAATATTTAAATATTTAAGATTTTTTTCATTATTTTTTTTTACCTAATTATGAAAATTTAATTGATTTTTTCAATTAACTAAAAAATTAATTTTATCAAAATTTCTATTTCATTTTATTTACTAAATACTAATTTTTTTTAATAAAAAACTTCTTTTTCTCTAAAAAAATTAATTTAATTTAAAAAAATTTCACTAAAAAATAAATATAACTTAAAGTTTCTAATTCACTCTTTTTTATTATTATTATTAATTGCGAGGATTGAGAGACGATGACGATAAAAATTGATTTTTTTAAATTTGATTGCCTACAGGTTCGTTTTAATTTAAATTTCGAATATTATATGTACTTTTATGCAGGAAGGTACATAAAAAAGCTTTAATACATTACAATTCAAAACAGGCATACATGTATAAAGATGTATATGTGATATTGATAAGTTATACATATCTTAGGGTTGTAGAAAGTGAATATAGAAATCTTATATAATTGACATTAATATCAAAGAAAAACATGAACTTTTTTAGAAATAAACTTAAATCAGGATAACATTCGTTAGATCTCAATGGGGTAATTGTATAATATACAGGGTGGTAAAAAAAAACTTCCTCTATATATGAAACCCTAGCGGCCTATCCGCTCAACCAATCGATCCAAAATTTCAGACATGGTTGTTTCAAGGTATGCGCTGGAGATTGTGATGATTGTAAACAACGCAGAGCTCACGGTTACGGTTACAGTGAGAGAATTTCGAAATTTTCGATTGGCAACACGCACTTTTTCCTTGCGCAAATTGATCAGCGTATTGAAAAACCACAAATGGCGTTGGAACGATTAGCGTGTGACGAAAATTGCCGCCGTAAAGCATATGCAAAGAAGAGCATTATAAAGGAATAATGACAACACAGAGAGGAAAGAGAAAAAAAAGTTTTTATTGGAATGGAAAGTTATAATTACAGGTTTTCAACGTGTTCATCTTCGCAGGCGACAACGCATTGCATTCGGGAGGTTGTGGACAACAATGCCGAACGTAACATGAAAGGAAGAATCTGCATAACTTTACGTGTTATCGCATCTCTGACACAGTTGCAGAATTCCATTATTCCTGAATTGCAGCAACAAAATGTCATTAGGGACATTGTATGGATGCAAGATAGGGCTCCTCCACACGTCGCCCAATGTGTTCGACCAGTGCTGCAACAACACTTTGGTGATAGTGTCATCTCTAGTAACTTTGCAGTTTCGTGGCCACCGCGATCCCCCGACTCACTCCTATGGATTTCTGGTTCTGGGGTTATCTGAAATCTAAGGTGTATACGCCTGGTCCACGAGATGTGTCAGAATTGCAAGATGTCATAACACGTGGAGTTATGCGGATTCCTCCTTTCATGTTACGTTCGGCATTGTTGTCCACAATCTCCCGAATGCAATGCGTTGTCGCCTGCGAAGATGAACACGTTGAAAACCTGTAATCATAACTTTCCATTCCAATAAAAACTTTTTTTCTCTTTCCTCTCTGTGTTGTCATTATTCCTTTATAATACTGTTCTTTGCATATGATTTACGGCGGCAATTTTCGTCACACGCTAATCGTTCCAACGCCATTTGTGGTTTTTCAATACGCTGATCAATTTGCGCAAGGAAAAAGTGCGTGTTGCCATTCGAAAATTTCAAAATTCTCTCACTGTAACCGTAACCGTGAGCTCTGCGTTGTTTACAATCATCGCAATCTCCAGCGCATACCTTGAAACAACCATGTCTGAAATTTTGGTTCGATTGGTTGAGCGGATAGGCCGCTAGGGTTTCATATATAGGAGAAGTTTTTTTGGACCACCCTGTACTTCTGGATAGAAGATTTAGGTCTCAGATTTGGATCGATAAGATTTTAGTCTCCATTAATGTAATTTAATTTCTAATTTATATTCTTATTATTCGTATAAGTAATTTTCATATTTATATATCAACATATTTTATTTTATTCACATAATTGATTCGTTAATCTTTTTCCTCCTACTTTTAATAAGCAATTGTATCTAAAACACATTTTCAAATAAATTTCCAACATCAAATCATCAATTAATAAAAAGTCTTTTATTTCCTTCGATCAATATTTTTTTAATTACTAGTTTTATTTAATTCCTTTAAAGTTTTGCAATTTAAAAAAATTTCAAGAAAAAATTCATCAAAAAAATTAATTTAAGGAGAAAATTGTTAAAAATATTATATGTTAATTCTAATAAATACAGCTATTCGATTTCTCAAACTGATTTTCAATTTCATTTTTCAGAAGTAATTCCAATTTTAAAATATTTTTCAAACTAATATAAAATATGAGAATTTCCTAAGAAGAGATTATTTTCTGCTTCATATTTTTGCTGTTATATAATATGAATACCATCGATTTTACAGGACACTATTCTCTTTTTTTATTTTTATTGTATTATTTGTATAGTTAAAAATACACATTCCGTTGATAGTCAACTGAAATTCATCAGTTTTTCAGCATTTAAGAATAAATATTATTTTGGTAAGGAATGTCTCTCAGTTTACGCAGAGTATCTATTCCCATGAAAACCTATTATTCCTTTCTTTGAAATTTAAATACCAAGTACTGAGATTCTGTTCAATAGTTTTCCACAAAGTATGGAAATGTAAGCAGACAATGATACGACATCTCTTGCGCTCGAGCGGAGAAAGATGTGTTATTTGCCGAGTCGATTTTTCCTTACTAGACAAAAGAAGAAATAATATTTCTCTTTAAAAGCAGAGGTAGCAAACGGGAATTGCCATCATTTTTGCTGCCATTGGAGAAATCTCGAGTGGAATGTATATATTCTTCGTGATGGATTGTAAATGGCGAAAAGTATTAATAATTCTCTATTTGCATTTAATGCTGTTCATTTTGGAGGCAACAAAAATTATTTTAAAAAGTTAAATATGATCTTTAGAATTCATATAGTCCAATTTCTACTTTTATATTTGCATGTATTATATGCAGGATTAAGTGAGTTGAAATAAGACTTTAGTATTAATTACTTAAATTATTATTACCAGACTAAATTATCACTATTTCATATATGGATTTTAATAAAATAAAAGAAAGTTCTTCCATATTTTAACTTTATTTTAATATTATGAATATTATTTTACTAGTTCATCAACAATTTAATTTCAAAACTACGTTTAATTTTTTAAAAGTTAAATTTCATAATGTTAGAAAGTTATTTATATAATTTTAAAAATAAGTTAATTCTCAAATTTGAATAAACAATCAGTTAAGACTCCTTATTTTCTAATAAACTTATTATTTCTTTAAATGTCTTGTCACATTCCTCACATCTATTGTTTTCATAAGATGTTGATAATGTTTGGTATTTATCCAAATATTACATTCAACTCAAAAAGCAAAATGATGAAAATAAACGTTATTTGAACAACTAATTTAAGAAGGTTTCCATAAACAAAGTGATAAAATTAATAATAACACAAACATAATCTCTACTGATGAGAGTGATAAATAAACAATTGTAACATGAAAAAAAGAAATTGTAAAATATCAACATAATTAAAATCATAAACTCCCACATAATTTTAATTTTAAACAATTCAGCTGATTTCTAATTATATTTTTCAAATTATATTGAATATTGAAATCAATTCTGACTTAATAAATGATTTAAGTATAACTAATAGAATTAAACAAGAAATGTTTACTTTTAGTTCTATTAGTACTAAATAAATAAGCAAGAATTCGGCAATTAAAGAATTGGAAATTCAATTTCTTTATTATATGGTATTATATTTGGTGTTTTATAAAATTCAGTGAAATATTAAAGGATGTTCCGCGTACTCTCAAACGGTAACAGTAACTTAAAATTCATTATAATATTAAATTAACTAAAAAGTGTCGTTACAATGTCTGAGAAAAATATATTTAATAAAAGTCTGAGTAATGATTACTTAAAACTGATTGATCAAAATTAGTCTCAAAGTATTCAAAACTTTGAAAGTTTTTATTTTATTTGAAGACGGCACGCATTCATAATGCATGATTTTTCAAAACAATATTCCCATTACAACTGCGCTTATCTTTGCTTCTATTTGCATATCCTTAAAACATTATTCATTTCTTTAAAATTATTTTAATCACATCCTCATGTCTTCCAACTGTGCTTTAAATACATTCAAAACTTAGATTATATTAATCCAAGAAATTCCTAACTTTCAATTATTCTGTAGACAAAATCTCACCATTTTAAACAGTTATTCTGAAGAGTTGCTAGTTACTATGCACAATGTCTGTTTACATTCCAGGAATTACGGATCATGATTTAAAAGGCCATTATTTAGTCTAACAAATCTCCAGTTCCAGATATTTATGACTTATTAAACTATGTGAGCATGCCAACTAAAATACATCTTTAGTGGTACAACTTAATATTGCTTCCCATAGTGGTGCAACTGTAATTTTGCTTCCCATCACGAATAGTGTCATTATAAGAAAGACCGTTGTACGATCTGGCCTGTGCGTGCTGAGTGGATACCGCGTCAATGACCTGAGATCTTGGCGACCATTTGACGTATAAGTATTGAACTATCAGAAAATTCTCGCACTTTCCAAGATTATCCATTTTGTCGCCAAAGTCACCAAATTCATCACCAAGTCGCCAAATAGTCACCAAGTTTGTTGTCAAGCTCTGAGGTCATTGACGCCGCACCCGCTCAGCACTCACAGGACAGATCGTACAACGGTCTTTCTTACGATGACACTATTCGTTCTGGGAAGCAAAATTACAGCCATGTTGCATGCTTTTGTTTCGGATTTAAAATAAGAAGAACAAATTAAAATTCCGAATTTTATCTCATTAATTAACAGGCGCTTTGTACAGTCAAATCCATTTCAATGTTTTTATTATTTCTTAGTATTATGTTTAATTTTTGAACTATCAGAACTCATAGTTCACCTTTTAATTAAAACTTTTCTGGAAGGAGCTAGGTATCTTCCTGTTCTTTTGAATTGCATATCTACAGCATCGTTCAATCTAATATTCTAATAAGTGTGATGCATCATTAGATGATAATCATTTGGATAACATACACTTTGAATTAATTAAAAACACTTAGAATTTAAATTAGCGATAATTTGAAGCATACTGTGTAATTCCGGTGAGGAGACGAGGGCATTTCCTGAGCCAGAGACCCATTCTCTAAAATTACCATAAAGCACAGAAGAATTACTCTCTCTGATCATCCGAAGGCAATTGGACATTGCCTGAATGACCTGCAGGGGGCAATAGCAAAGAATTGAAAACTATGTTTTTGTCTTACTGACTATCAACGGCCACTGAACAACCGCCTCCAAAAACAAGCATGGCTTAGAAAAGAATAACTCAACCTTCAAAGATACTATGTCTACCAGAGAGGAGCGAGCCAACCACCATACCAGAATTTTTTAATTTCCCTATTTAGGATGTCAAAATCAGGATAAGAATAAGAGACCAAATTAATACAATTAATTTTAGAGCATTCAATTAGCAGCAAAGAGTCAGCTACAAAGAAACACTACTTTTCACGATACGACTAAATTGAAAATATAAGGAAAGTGTGTTTTTTTAAGTATTTGCCATAAGTAAATAAACTGGGTCATTTCCTATGTAAGATATTACGTGACAATTAATCAGAACAAATTTAATCTAATTGAAATACATACAGAGAAGTGTTTCTAATTTGTAATTATAGAAATTAAAACATTCCTATTGTAAGGAGTATCATATCGTTAGTGCTGGCTTTCAAATGTTCCTTATCATTGCAAATTACATGTCAAAACATCCCATTCTGGTTCTTACACAAACAGCTTCTTACCCTAATTGTACCGCTTTTGAAGTTTTTGCTCGAATAGAGAATTTGCTTATTTAGCAACAATTCTCAAATTCTGAAAAAGTGCATTCAAAAATATTCTTAAAAATGTATCAAAAGCAAAATTGATTTCATGATTTATATCTTTGTATGAATGATGTGGAAAATGCATAGTTGCATGAGATAGTTATTTCAAAAAGAAACACTAAATATATAGGTCATGTTTATATTTGTTTCTTCTTATTAAAGTAAATATCTAAACATTCAATTGCAACTGAGTCAGGGACAAAATAAATATTGAATCTTATGAAATAACTTATTCATTTCATTCGTTTAATTCATTGTTCAAAAATTATGTTGTTACAAATTAGTTCGTAATTTATTTCATAGATAATTTAATGTAAATTTCTTTATAGTAGACTTCTTTTCTCAAAATGTTCAAATTTAATTTTTTTCAACAATTTTAGTCCTTATTCGATCTTTTAGGATATTCAATAATATCCTAGAAATTGTTCATAATTTATAGAATGTTTAACAAAAATGTTTAATCAATTCTTTTAAAAGCCGTTAAGACATAGAAAAAAAAAAGAAGATATCAATATTTTTATGATTTCCGAAATACGTTATTTTTACAATATTTTGATATAATGCATATCACTTTCAGTTGATTGAATAATTTCAAAAAAGTGAAGTAAAACACCCATTAAGAAATCTAAATATTTTATTTCAATTACCTATCGTTATTTGAAAAATTCTTTTAAATTGCTCACAAAAGTACATTGAACAGAAATTATAATCAAATAATCCTTTTAACCAATCCACTATCGATATTTTTATTTACTTACTTTTTTATGTATCCAAAAAGTTTGTGGATAAAAAGAGATTATCAGAAGATTGTTTCTTCCATACTAAAATGTATCATAATAAATAGGACTAAACGAAAAAAAGGTTTGCTTTGCCTTCTGATTACTAACCCCAAGGAAGGGGGAGGGCACCTCGAAATGAAAATGAGATGCTTCCGGCATGGTCGCTGGATCTCGCCACCCTGGAGGGTACATAAATAGGTGGGGGATCTGACTCCTCCCATTGATGACGGGACGTACTTCCTTCGGGGAGGGTTGTACCTTGGCCGGTAATGGCTATTAGGACTCAACCACAGTTCCCGCCAGTGTTGCTGTTGCGGCGGTCCGGTCATTCAGTTTTATGGTTTAAATACGTGTGCGTTGCGGATCGGAGAGTCAGAAGTATGACTTGCCTTCGGATTACTTTAATTATAACCCTCATAAGGATTTCGTTTCTTGCATTAGTTTATATATTCCTTCTCATAATTTTAAAATTAAAAATTGTAAGGGGCATTCTTCTATTTTTTATGATAGCAGAATAAAGACGCTTCTGTTTGTTATGATTTGCAGAATAAAATTGACTAGAATGAAAATTTATTCGATGTCACTTGCACGTTGAATAACTCTCTATTCTCAAAGAACACGATTCGAATGTAAACGATAGATTCCTTTCTTTAAAGTTGTTTACCAGATGTGGAGCTTCAAATGTTCCCAACAGAGATAGAAATGTAAGCTGACGCCTGTATAATGTCTGTTGCGCTTGAACGGAAAAAGATGCGCTATTTGTTATTTATCGGGAGGATATTTCTAACCAGAAACAAAATGGGGAATAATATTTTCCTACAAAATCAAACATTGCAACTGAGTATTTGAAATATATTCAATGTTATTTCTATTCAAAATTTCTCTAGAGGAATATATCCTTATGTGATAGATTGTATTCGGTTAAATGCATGAATTGATTCTGTCTGATGTTATTTTTTTTTTTTCATTTTTATCAGATATTAGTAACTTTAAACATTTTAAATAACAGGCTAAGAGGTATTAAAAAAATAATCTGTCTTAAATTGCTCCACTTTAATTTGTTATTTAGATGACTAAGTGCATTGAAAACAAATATCTTGCATTAATTAAATGTGACTAAGAATCGGAAAATTATAAAACATATCAAATTCAAGAACCACTATTAACGATTATTTCGGTTCACTTCTGCAGAAATTTTTAATTGGTAGAAATGGCAGATTTGTCAAAGATTAAAAAGAATCTTACAGAAATACAAGATGAGAAACGTATTCGTCAAGCAGTATAGATGGTACAGGGAATTAACTCATATATTATAACTATATCTGCGATACGTATAGAGGTAGCATTAGTAGTTCTAAATTTCTTACACGAACTTTGAAACAGATTTATTATCTTCAGATCATGAACGTTGTAGAAGATTACTGAACTATATTTAATGAATAATCATATCACTGACTCTCCGCCCCGCCCGAAGGCACACGGATAAAGAAAACTGAATGACTGGAACAGTGCCGCAATAGCAACACTGGCGGGAACTGTGGTTGAGTCCTAAGGTTCATCACTGACCACGGTACAACCCTTCCCGAAGGAAGTAAGTCCCGTCATCGATGGAAGGTGCCAGATCCTCCAACTTTTTGTGTATCCTCCAGGGTGGTGAGATCTAACCACCATACCGGAAGCATCTCATCCTCTTTTCGTGGTACCCCGGCGGTTATATTTAATGAATATGGAAGTTTTGTAGATTTATTAGACAATGTCCTTAGCAGATGTAAGAAAAAAAAGGTGGGATAGTTTAAACGAATCTGGCAATCTAATAGATTCTTGCTTATTGGTATTCTTGATCATGTAAATTCTTGTTGAAAAAATCATGCTTGAAATAGGAAAGAGATCAGTCATTCTTGAATGCCAGTTTAATACACAACAGATTTTTCCTCCAAATGTCCCATTATGAATTCCTATAGAAGTATGTATGAATGTCACAGCAGAAGCGAAGATGCGACACCAATTACAAAACAATGACTGTTTGCTTCAAATTGCTCATTAATGTTCCTTCTTGCAACCTGTATAAAGGAATGGATGAAATGAGCAAGAATTCCATCATATTAATGATGCGATTCATTTTTAACCCAATCAATGAATACTTTAAGGAGACTATTTGAATTGATTGGTTATTATTCTTTGAGAAAGCAATTCAAAATATTTGAACTGGTCTAACTTAGTGAGTTGAAACTTTGATCAATAAATCAGTTTCAGTCTCAAAACGGCTCCTACCTCGGAGCTTTTCAGATTTGAGGACAAGAAGCTTCTGGCATGGAGGTTAATTCTTGCCAATCGAGTGGATACAAAAATGGTGGTAGTCGGCTACCTTCTACCGTTTAAGGGAAGTGCATCCCACTGGAAGGGTTGTACCGTGGTCGTTGACGGCCCTTAGGACACAAACTCAGTTAATGCTGTTGCGGCGGTCCAGTCATTCGGAATTTTCTGTGGGCCTCAGAGTGGGTCGTAGAAGTCAATTTGTGATTAGTCGCAAAATAGTGAAACTATTTTTTAAACAACATTTTTTATATACGAATAATAAGACGTATGAATTCCATAAAAATTAAAACTTTGTACTGTAACAAACGCATTGACTTAAACAACATAAAATATGAATTTTATTTTACATCATATGCAGCATTATTTTGCATTTGGAGTATATACTTATTTCTTTTGACTTAGAAGTTAATAATTATGCCATTATTAGAGTAAAGTGAGCACTTTGTATAATAATTCATATTTAATTATCGAGTAGCATTAGGTTTTACTATTTGAGTAATAACAGTTCAAAAACTGAGTAGCATTAGTTCAAAATTATGATTTTAGTTTTCTAAAATAAAATTTCATCATGAGCAATAATTAGAAGCAGCTGTGTGTTTATACAATTTTTGATAAACAAGTTGAAAAGTAAGCATAAATCGTAAGTTAAAATGAACTAATTAATTGAATGGTGGAAAACACGGCAAATCACATTTCTCATTAAATTGCGCTTGTTCATATACCTTGAAAAGCATCGTCCAAATCAAATATACTTATGAAGAAAACAAAAAAAAAATGATTACGGATTTTTAGAGATTTAAAAAGAATAAATGTCATAATATTATAACGAAAAAAGATTTAATCATATCATGCAGTACAGTGGAACAAATAAATATCTAACCACGTGTGAAAACTTTTAAAAATTAATAAAATTAACATCGAAAAAGGTTCAATACAACACTTACAAATGTGCCCCAATCATTTAAATCTTATACATCTGTAATCCTATATATTGATTAATCTATTGAGTATTCGAATTGCTTTTCTCGGAAATAGCTGCTTTACGCATAGCAAATAAAAATAAGCAGCGAAATTTTAATCCATTGCTAATAAATTATGCAGAATGAATTGGAAATTCGATAATTCGAAAAATGATAATATCTGCGAATTAATATTGTTAAATTTCTCCTAAACTAATATGTTTTATTGATCAATGGCTAATAAATGTGCTATGGATTATGTTAAAGGAAAGCGGCTTAAAAAACTGCCAATATTAATTTATTTTATGTTATTTTGGGCAAAGTGAATACGTATGATGAAAAGTAATTTTAAAAAATAGGAGTTCTTTCCTTGCACTTATCAGCATAATTTTTATTTCAAGGCATTATTCATAAAGCCTCATGATTACCTTTTAGAAAAGGATGTTCTGATAAAATATAGCATGAATCTATTTTATCAAATACTAGAATTCTTTTAAATTTTAGACCAAAATATTAATTGGAAAAGAAATGTTTCCCAGTCTAATATTTCATTTTGTTCTCATTGCTATATCACTAATTTCAAACGAATACATTTATAGAATTAATATCTGTGTGAATTTATATATCTGTGTGCATAAGCATGTGCATATGCGCATGAATGTGAGTGTGTATTTATGTGTGCGTGTGGGCAAGCATACGTTTGTACGTGAATGTGCACACTATATAAATATGTGTACATACTATTATAAATAAGTACACTATTATAAGTATGCATACTATTATCACTGTGCACTATTATAAATAAGTGTGTACATGTGTGCTCTATGCATTGTTTTTTAAATATTATGTAGCAGAAGAGGAATATGTAACTTTTGTTTTTAATAGCTTTTTATATAACTTTTTATTTTATAATAATATAACCATTTTTTTATTCTAAAATTTATTTTTTAGCATCGTCTCATGTTTCTTTCTTAAACCATGCTCAAGATCATGACTATTGCAATCGCCACATCGATGCTGAAGACAGAAAATAAAGCATGAAGACACATCAAGTATTTCTTTATTGTAGAAAGTGATTTTGCCGAAATCCAACTTATAAAGCATTTGTTGTAGATGTGCGATTTTCACATGATGCTGTAGATTAATATATATATATATATATACACACAGTGACAAAAACAATTGACAATACACCTTACTTTTACTTGATAAATCCGACTTTCATCGTAAATAATACATTACCGAGAAAGGAAAACATGCTTTTCTTTTTACACGTGACAAATGGTTTAATTTAAAGTAAAAATAAAGAACAATCAACGAAAAAACTCTAAATCGAAAAGTTTCAGAAGCATTTTAAGTAAACGTATGCAGATTTTTGCATCAAAAAATTGTAAATACACCAATGAAATGTTTGTAATATCGTGCATACAAAGAAAGTGTCAGCATTTAGTTGCATGTCCTTTGGCTTTTATAATGGCCTCTAAACGTCGTGGTAACGATTATATCAACTTTTGGTTGGTATTTAATGATATTTTACTCCAATCTTCTTAAAATACTTGTTTTAAATGGGTTTTGTTTCCAATTTTGTACTTTTGGACGACTGCTTCGTGTTTGGCCCACAGATTTTAAATGACAGTGATGTCGAGGGACTGTGATGGCGCGTATAACTGCTGTTTGCAATGAAAAAAAACACCTCATTTTGACGTTACGTGTCATGTGTTTGGGGTCGTTGTCGTGCTGGAAAATGAAATTTCCATCTAAACCCAAATATTTAGTACTTTCCTTCAGACTGTTGTGAAGTTTATCCAAGTAAATCATATGGTTTATAATGCCATCTATAAAAACTGAAATTCCGACACGGAATGAAGCCATAAAATCCCGAACCCTGATGGATTACCCACCATGTTTAGCTGTAGGTTCTAATTTTTTTGGATCCAAAGTGGTTTTGGACTTTCACCATACGGTGTAAAGGCCATCAATGCCAAAAATGTTGAATTTACTTTTCGCACTTCCAAAAGTTATTGATCTTGAATGAATGAGTTTTTGCAAACTCCAAACACTTTTTGTGATTTTGTAAGCTGATGAACAGTTTCCTTCTAACAACTCAACCTTTATACCCAGTTTGTCTAATTACTTTTCGCACAATTTCAACACTTACGCTCCTGACAATGATTTTAGAAGTTTCTGCAGCAAGTTTGATTGCCCTTACTTTAGGACCAATCTTGATTTTTTTTTAATTTTCCTTTTTGCGACATTATTCAGAATGTCATTCCTTTCTTTTCCACATTTATTTTCAATCAATCCATCATTTTCAAATTTTACAATGATTTTCTGAGCATAGGTGTGATTTCTACCAACAATTTCAGCTATTTCACAATAATATTTTCCTTTTTAAATTACACTTAATACGAATTACTTAATATCAATACTAGTTTCACTTTGAGAAGTCATTTTCCAATTATTCAGTAATTCAAAAACGCTCTAAAAGCCATAGTGGAATAGCATATAATGGAAATTACTATGTAAAAGGGTATTTAAGAACAAGAACATTTATTTAAATTGCTTCTGGGACTTTTCAATTTAGAAGTTTTTCATTTATTATTCTTTATTTTTACTTTAAATTAAACCATTTGTCATGTGTAAAAATAAAATCTTTGCACGTCTCCATAATGTGTTATTTATAATGAAAATCGATTTATCAAGTAAAAGTAAGATTTACTCTGATAAAATGACTGTAGATAAAATGAAAATAATTCGAATTTTCATTTATTTGCAAATGGATTTTTTTTTGTCTAGTACGGAATTTATTCAGGATTATTTGTTCAATAAATAATACGCATTTCTTCATTCAAACACATAAGGTTCTTAACAATGTTTGCTTACAATGTTGCTTTGATATTATTTGCATATAAAAATTCTAAGAAGAAGCTGTAGGCCAAATTTAAGTTATTAAAATTTTCTCACCCTCTGAATTGAACATTGATATTGAATGAACGTATTTGCAAGATCCAATAGGTATCTTGTTATCTCATTATAATTACCTTATAATTCCGTATACCTTATCTTATAATTCCTTAAAACTTAAAACACTACATTTCCATATATCTTAAAATATAAATTTTATTTTGTAAAATTCTTTCTTTATATTTAATATTTAATAAAAGTTAAAAATTGAAATTTTTTTTTTGTCTATACATTATTTAATTTCGCGCAATAAGTTCTAATCGGCTGATTCCAATTCAATATTTTGAGACTTGTTCAATAACATGATGAAATTTTATATTCATACCTTCCAGATTAAAAAGCCCAGTATGCCCAGCAAATAAGCCATATTGATAAAATCATACACGACACTCCCTGAATCTTCAATGACTTGATTTTTGTAAAAATATAAATAATGATTCTTATTTGGCATATTATTTGCTTTTAAATATCCAAATGCACTTTTGTGTGTCCCATTCGGAAAATATTAAATGCAAATAAAGAATTTCTCTTGCCTTTTACCGAATACAATCCATCATATATTTATATATTCCAATAAACAAATAGAAACAGAAACCAAAACAAGACTAATATTTTCGTTTGCTACCTTCACTTTAAAAGAGAAATATTATTCATTCTGTACTCAGGACAGGAAACTCGTCTTCGCAAACAACACATCTTTTTCCATTCAGGCGCATGAGACGTCACATCAACGCCATTTTGCCTTTCCATACGATGTCTAGAACTATCGAATTGAAAGGAAGCTCAATATCTGATAAATAAATTTAGAAGAAATAAATCGTTTGCATTGCTCTCGAGAAATGAGAAGGATTCTGCGAAAATGATTTTTATTCAATTTCGAGGATATTCTTACCGATTTTGTGCGACCAAATAGAGAATGCATACGATCAGTCAGTTTTTGAATTTTAATGTTATGATAATGATCAGAGAATAGCGTGGCAACATTTTTAGACTTTTATTAGGACAGGAATTCAAAATGTATTTCTTGAAATGATTTCACGTTTTGAATTAAAAACTTTATTAGATTATTTGTAGCTCTAAAACATTCAATAGCGACCCTAAATAGAGTAGATTAGTTGTTGTTTTTTAACTCTAGTATCATTTTTACATTTGAAACTTAAGAATTTGCAAGAAAAATCGCTTTTGCTGCGACCATTTAAAAATGATCTATCAAACCATACATCAAATTAAAAATTCTTCATATAAAAATGATTGTCGCATACATGTGCTTTACAACAATATTTACCTATTATTTTAACTAATAATTGGAAATAATTTAAGAGAAAATATATAAACATCAATATTCCTCGCTACACTTATTTTGTTGTTGGGAAAGAAAAAAAAAATCTTTCAAATATCTTGGGAAAAAACATTTTATTGTGTGTGTGTGTGTGTGTGTGTGTGTGTGTGTGTGTGTGTGTGTGTGTGTGTGTGTGTGTGTGTGTGTGTGTGTGTGTGTGTGTGTGTGTGTGTGTGTGTGTGTGTGTGTGTGTGTGTGTGTGTGTGTGTGATTGTCTGTTTAATTTTATAAATATTGAAATATTCATAAACTATATTTGATAAAATTTCATTCCTATTTATTATATTTAAAAGAAATTACTTTAATAATGTATATAAAACTAGATACACTAGATTCTTTTAAAGAAATGTACAAGATTTACTCGATTCTTTTACTTAAAATACAAATAATTTTATTCGAAACATTTTCCTTAACTTATGTTTTATGCAACTCATATTTTTTTAAGTTCCATTATTGATTGACAAAACAAACGGATAAATATATAATACATTTTAAAGAGACAAGGATCCAATGCTCTATAAATACTTAATAACAATTTTTTATATTCATATATTTCTATTAATA